>NC_056734.1:743164880-743402380 GCF_019279795.1 Protopterus annectens | reverse complement strand
GTGTGAATGACTTGACAAGAGACATGGTTAAACTTTCTGATTATGTGGTCCAGGCAGGTGTGACAGTAGCCGTGGGCAGTGTACCACAGTCACCAAGAATGATGCCACGGTACTATCAACAGATTGACTGCAACATTGGCTTACATGTTATGTGTCATTCTCAGAGGATCCAGTACCTGTCTGCTTGGGATGACATGATTGACAGAACCCAAAGAACTGCCACAGATGTCCTACATCTGTCACCACTGGGTTTCCAGGTACTGGTAAGTGTCTTGCCACTCCTATGGTGCCTTATAAGGCAGTGTTCCTAATGTTATTACCACCATAACAGCTACACATGTATACAATCTGAGGGCCATGCTGCTCAACAGTAGACTTCTAACTGTCAAGATGCAGTCACTCATAGGAGTCAGAGTGGAGGACACATGTCTGCTGTAATGGAGAGGTGTTTCACAGCAGCAGACAGCAGAGCTCCAGTATCAGGCTATGACGCATTCCACAGCTGTCAGCCTCCAAACATGGACCACACCACATCTCCACATGTGGTGTTGTCTCCATATTCATTACGGCTAGGAACACCTGCAGACTAGTATACCATCATAATGCATTAGAGATACTTCAAGTAAAACTGCCTTGGGGTAACAGTGCAATCCAGACCATAGCCTGCTATGGGTCCACAGCTATGTCTCTAGACTGTCAATGCACATTCCTCAACACCCTGCCATCTATGATGGTTCAACGCAACACTGACATAGTATGAGTCTTCAACTACCATTCAATCACCTGGGGAAAGTGGCCAAGTGCTGTTACAGTGGCCCAACCCTTCTGGAAGTCATCATTTCTATTGCCCAGGACCAGCTCATACTGACCCCTGGTAGAGGATGCAACAACCTTGACCTGTGATGAGCAGTTAAATATGGGACTGTTGCTCATCCACAGATGTCAATCCCTGCATGGTGAGATTCACATAGGCTGTAAATCAACATGGAACTCAATATGTCAGCCACAGCCCCCCACAAAAGTAACCACCTTGCAAAACCTCTCCAAAGCTGACTTTGCAGCCATGAAAACAGGGATGGATGTCTTCCCTGGACCCATGGCAGTGGGAAATAGCTGCATGACTGTGGAATCATACACATAGGCACTGTACAAACACGTACATGAATGCATGGTACTAGGCAGAGCCAACCAAACCCAGACAATGTCCTCCAAACACTCAGAGACAATGTGATGGTCCCCTGCTATTACTAAAATGTACATCAGAAGGAGGACACTGTTGCAGAGAAAGGTGGTGTCTCATGACTGTTGAACTCCCTTATTAGCCTCAAACACAACTTTGGATCCCACATGGAATCCCCTAAAGGCATCTATGATGGCAGAGATGCAGCAGACACTGACAAAAGTCACAACAACCTTTGATTGTTACATCAACAACCTCCACAGCATTAAACACAAGTGCTGAGAGTTACTGCACAATGCTAATACCTATCCTGAGACAACAGATATTGACCACGGTCTTGGCAACACATTCAGTGCTTTCCCCCTCTCTCCCCCCACAAGTGAAGTGCTGAGTAAATATTACCAGAATGAGGCCCTGCAGTATGACCATGGGGTATGGCAGTGTGTTAACACATCCACCATGTCATAGGTAGCGTACAGTATGTGCACGGAAATCCCCGGTCTGTAACATAGTGATTGCATATGCCTCACAGATTATGGGGCTGAGGGCTGTGCATAGGTATATGTTGGTTTACATCTGCTGTAGAATGGTGAATGGATGTGTTGTGGTTTGGACACCCCTCCAGTTGCTAACAACCACAGCCACAGGGGATATTCATCAACCAAACACACTGAGATTACTATTCACATGTGTGCACACACACACACACACACACACACACACACACACACACACACACACACACACACACACACACACACACACGCATTTGGCTGTACTGAGATCCATAGGTTCATTGCTTTATAGGTGTGTAGTAAGTGAATGGGCCTGAAGGCTCTACAAGGCTAGCCCAAGGGAATAACCTGTCATCAGGCCACATGAAAATAGTCCCCAGTGTGGCTCAGGAGTATAGTCACTGGAGTGGTCCTCAGGGGTGGGTATTGTATTCCCATCCACTCATCCAGATTTCTATTGTGGGAGGCCAGTGATGTCCACTGCTTCATATGTCTTGTGATTTATATTCCATAACATGGACAGTGCCTGAGTTGTGCACATGTCCCACATGCATGTTCTTTGAAGTGTGGAAGTATGCTTAAGGTCTCTGGGGTATGTTGTGTGGGGAGACTGGTATTTCAGAAGTAGCATTCCTGACCTTATTTGTTGAGACCTGGCTATGTAACTGAGGTAGTGATTGCACCTACATAGACAGTATGATACAGGTATTTATTGGAGTTATTGTCGTCTGTCCATATAGGGCATGTATATATGGCATGGTATTCCCTTTGTGGGGTACATTTGCAGACTCTACCATTGTTGCAGGTGTTCAGTGGGGAACATGGCAAAAGGGTCACTGTATACATGGATTCGGCTACTGAGGGGATGGAACAGGGTGCCATGTCCTTTTACTTGCTGGATAACACACACTCCATCAGGATATGTAACACTTCAAAATAATTTCTGATGTCAGTGGCACTGTTGTGGTTGACAGGCATATAGTCCACTGCAATCACACTATGGATGCTATCTGTGAGGCAATTTGCAGGAGAACTACAGATATAGTGGTTGCTGCCTAGCCAAGTGTGTTTGTGTATGATCCGTGGGTGGAGAGTGGTCTCTGAGTATTAGAAGGGTTGCCTATATTGTTCACTAATCCATACTGTCACATAGTCATTGCACATGGCACTAGACATTAAGGGCTGTGGATTGTTTACACCAACCTCTACAGTGTTTGATAACTGTTGGCCTTGTAATATGGACATTGGGACATATACTAGGTCCTCAGTATAATAATTTACCAACCCCATGGATCCGGTTATTACATAATTACCCACACAGGATACTGATAACAGACACACACACTTGCCAGTACTGAGTTTCGAACCCCTACCTAGCTATGTATTGATTTTACAGTGTTACGCAGTTAGCGCAAGTACCATGGAGCTTATATGTTCGAGAGCTGTCCAAAGGTGTCTTTGAATGTGAGTGACATTAGCAGTAGTGCTAAAGGAGGGGTAAGGGAAGTATAGTAAGTGTGAATGACCACAAAATCAGGTGTCTGTAAAGTACGCTCTTTCACACACACATGCACATTTCCACAGATGCCAGGACTAGGATTGGAACTCCTATCTATCTAACTAGTTTGCTGCACTACATATTACACAGTTAATGCAAATGCCACAGAGCTTATATGTTACAGAGTTTTCCAACGGTATCTTTGAAGGTGAGTGACATCAGCAGCGGTGTAAAGGAGGGGGTAAGGGAAGTGTAGTTAGTGGGAATACCCACAAACTCAGGTGCCTACAAAGACACTCACACTCTCTCTCACAAACACATACATTTCCACAGTTGCCAGGACCAAGATTAGAACTCCTACCTAAATTGTTTGCTACACTACAGTATTACACAGTTATCACAAGCACCATGGAGCTTATATGTTGAAGAGCTGTACAAAGGTATCTTTGAAGGTGAGTGACATCAGCAGCAGTGCTAAAGGAGGGGTAAGGGAAGTGTAGTAAGTGTGAATGACCACAAAAGCAGGTGTCTACAAAGACACACACACTCTCTCACACAAACACATACATTTCCACAGTTGCCAGGACCAGGATTAAAACTTCTACCTAACTAGTTTGCTACACTATAGCACTACACAATTATCACAAGCTCCACAGAGCTTATATGTTGAAGAGCTGTCCATAGGTATCTTTGAAGGTGAGTGACATCAGCAGCAGTGCTGAAGGAGGGATAAGGAAAGTTTAGTGTGTGTGAATGTTCTCAACCACATTCATCTAAACACACACACACTCATACACAACTTAACATTTGACAGGACTAATATTACAACTGCTACATGGATACTTATTTGGACTGTAGTCTTACACAGTTATCACAAGCACCACTGAGACTATAGGGCTGGGGGCTAACCAAAGGTATTTCTACAGTGAATGTCATCAGCACATCATGTGATATAGGCCAATGGGATGTGTACTGGGTGGAAAGGCTTCATAATGGGATTCTCTCTGTCACTGTCTGTCTTTCTCTTCCCAATGTCTCTGTGTGTGTATGTTTGATATGTTATATTATGTTGCCCTTAGATATGTGTGATTATTCCTATCCAATTTGTGTATGTGAAGTATCAATGTTGCACAATCTGGTGTGTGTGTGCACAGACAGCTGCGAATAACCAATACCTGTAGTCCACTGTGTTGTGAGTCATGGGCTTCATTTCTCTAAATGTAGGAGCATGCCCAGTATGACCTTCTATATTGAGTGTGTGCATCCATTCCAGGGAGGGTTTGACTCCAGTTCAGGGTTTTGTCTGCTACAGTTACACCGAAGCAACTTGTTTCTGCAGGATATCTGCAGATAGGTTGCCAATATGGAGACTCAATTGGCATAACATACAGGGAATACTGTAACTATTGCTGTCTGTGCTGCTTGTTTGACATGTTTGGTTGTAGCATAGATTTTCTGACATATGTACTGTTTTACACTGTGATGTGTCATGTCATCAACAACTGACAGTTATCATTCTTTGCTCACAGTTATTTACCAGGGAAATACATGATGAAGGAAGCTGAGACCAATATTCTGAGGTATATAGACTACACATTCTGGCACACTCCTACCAAAGTGGAGGGGTAGCTACAGACAATAGACTGCTGGTTCTGTGTAAATGGTGCAACACCTTGTTCGTATGCTGGCTGAGGATCCCCTCCTTGTTTTTTCTCAACTGCATGGAATGGCCTTATCCTGCTGGGCCATACCTCTCAGCTGTACAGTTACACTCAGGTTATCCAGAGGCAGGACTCATATATCTGGTCAGTTTACCTTCACATTATGGTTTACAAGCAGTTTTGTGACTATTCATTCATGGGTTTATAGTCAGGGAGTAGCATGGGCGGACATTAGAGGTTCAGACTTCACACACTATATGACAGCCATGCTTCTACACCCTCCCCCCTCTGTTATTCTCTCCTCTTTCTAACATTATGTAAGCAGTATCTCAGAGGTATCCCTATAGTTGGGTCTTTATCCCAGTAGTATTTATGGCCGGGTGACAGTCCTTGCAGTAAGACATGGGGAGGCAGGCTCCTGGCATTTGTCAACATGGCCTTGCATTTGTTTTCTGTTTACTGTGTTATATTGTTAGTTAGGACCCCCTGACATTCTGTACATTGGCACTATGTGTGAGGCATGGGCCTTTGCCAGAGGACTGTAGGCCATTTGAGAGTGCTGCAGGCCATCTGTTACTGCAGACTGTACTGGTATTTCAATTACTCTGTTGGCTTCCATTTCATATTGTACTGTGACCTATCATGCAGAAAAGGAGGCATATCAGTAGAGTACACATGTTAGATCTTAATGGCATAAATTTCAGTTTCAGACTTCTTACCCTTCAGAAATAGAATGCAACTGCCCGGCCTGTTGTACTATGTCTATGTAGGTCTGGTGGTGGGGGGGGGGGGCTGCTCAACATTGCCATCATTTGGGGGCCTTAGCCCAGCCTTTCTTTATGGTCATCTACACCTGTCCTGCTGGGTGAGGCTGGTGGTCGGTATGTGACCTTCATTGACATCCATGTGTGTGATCTATTGACACCCACAGTTATTTGGGCCATGACATGTACTGCAGTGGGGGTTGTCACCTGCTGTAGTGCTGCGTAGTATATTGACACCAGTATTTGTTGTGAATTTTCTGCTGTCCCATATAGCTGTCTGCTGCTATCCCATTCAGCCACCCAATTCCCTTGCATGCTTGCATCCATATCATACATACAAGTATGAGAACATACTACTTCATTCAGTAATTGATAGGAAGGGTGATTTACCTTGTTGCTGGGCCAGTATTGAGGATGGTGCTGGAGGACTGACTATGTCAGATGCACGTAGTGCACTCCCTATACATGGTAAAGCACAGGTAGTGTCATCTTTGGCATCCCTTTTACTGTATGTGCGAGCCGGACAGAGTTATCAGTCTCTGGTTCCCTACAATGTCAGTGTGTGTGCTATGCATTGCCTCTTTGCCAAGGCCTGGGCACACTGGGCATGCCTCCTTCTGCCTGAGTCCCTCTGTACCTGTGCTGGCCTTGGCAATAGTGGGGGGGCTGTGTGGCCCTGCCCTATGCTGTTCCTGCTGCAGCTGTTTCCGCAGGATCATATCGTGTAGCATGGCACATACTATGAACATTTGTGCACATTTAGCTGGAGAGTACTGCAAGGCTCCACCGGATATGTCAAGGCAGTGGAACTGTGTGCCTCATTATGGTGTTCTTGTTCGGGTGTGTGTGCATTGCTGATGGGTGTCATCAGCCATGGATCCAGTGCATAGCCAGCATCCCCCATTAGATGGCCATATGGGATGTCCCCACTGGCAGATGTGGGAGTCATGAACGCTTCCAGGGCTGCCAGCACACACATTCTTGATAATGCCCTGGGCATCACACATGACCTGGCAGTTGATGGAGGAGAAGCCCTTGCAGTTTATGTAGACCCTACCCTGCTCACCAGGTGGTGTTTTACTGTGGATGTGTGTGCAGTCTATAGCACCAACTACCTTAGGGTATGCTGCTATATGATGAGAGAGACACATACTTCTAGTCAACGCCTGATGGGTGGTGGGGAAATAAATGTGCTCATTGGCATGTCATGTCATGGCATCCAGGAACTGGTGGAGTACCCTAGATGCTGATGCCTGTGAGACCACCATGATATCCCTAGTTGGTCTTTGGAAGGTACCTGTGTCTAGTATTCTTAAGCCTAGACATACTTTGGTATCCACTGGGATGGGTTCCCTTCTATTAGTTCTGTGTGCAAGGTGTGGCTGGCACAGCTCAACGATTTGCTGTAGAATGTCCCTCTCCACCCTATAGCACTCCACTATCTCCATCTCATGTAGGCCCTGGTAGGTTACCCTGGGTCTGTACACTCTTCTCCTCCTTCTCACTGTGAATCATTTGTCAGCATTCTCTTCCTCACCAACCTCAGTCTGTAGCACATATTGATGGAGTAAAACAGCAGCAGCCTCTAACATATTTAGTTAGTTTTGCCAGTTACAAATCCCCCATCTGTGTACACTAATGGTGTAGAGTTTGTGGGAAAAAACAGTCTGTAGGGTGTTTGCATAGTTTATAGTAGTGTGCTGGGCTGCTGCATGTGTATTTGGCTGATTCTGATACATTCCACCTGCCAGCTATACTGGTTCTCCTGGATTGCCTTCCTCCTGCTGTTTCCCCTACATCTAGTCTGAAGGGTGCTTGCATAGTTTATAGTAGTGTGCTGGGCTTCTGCATGTGTATTTGGCTGATTCTGATACATTCCACCTGCCAGCCATGCTAGTTCTCCTGGAATTGCCTTCCTCCTGCTGTTTCCTCTACATCCAGTCTGAAAGGTGTTTGCATAGTCTATAGTAGTGTGCTGGGCTGCTGCATGTGTATTTGGCCGATTCTGATACATTCCATCTGCCAGCTATGCTAGTTCTCCTGGATTGCCTTCCTACTGCTGTTTCCCCTTCCCAGTTCCTCCCTATTTAAGCCACGAGGTGTACTGCCATACCTAGTGCTCAAATGTCAACAGTGCTGCCAGTTCCTCTTTTTTTTTTTTTTTTGTTGTTGACAACCCGGTGCATGCAGCGCACACCCATTTTGGCTATGTACACAGTGCTCAGGCACATCTGACACACACCCTTCCTTAGCTGTCCTTACCTAAGGGCAAACACAGGCCACAGTGCTCCAATAAGCTTACAGAAAGCATCACACACCCCCTTATGAAGTCATTCAGCTTTAGGCTTCCTCTGTTGTGTTGCTGTACCTATACGGTTAGGTACAGTCTGACTCTTTGAGGAAATTTGTGATTCAGTATAACTCCCTTCATTTGCATATCCCAGTGTGTAGGTCATTAGTTACTGCTCTAAAATGGACCCTTTCACCTTGACAACCAGTGCTCCCTGGTAATGTTTACATTCTGCATGCCATTGACTATAATGGCAAAATGCAGAATTAACTTAAAATTGACATTTTCATTTTTTTTATTATTATTTTTGGCACAATCCCATTTGCATGCCGCTGCCCTAAGCTTAAAAGGCCAAGATCAGCCAAAAAAAAGTTTAATTCTATAAAACATAAACTGTTTTTAATGCCAATGGCCTTATATTTGGCTATTGGTATATGTATTAAACATAATACATGCTTTTACACGAGCTGTCATGCCTCCATTTTGTCAGATGCAGAAATATATTCGGTTACTAGCTGAATACATTTCTGCAGTGCCACTGTTCTAGCACGGAGACCTGGCAGCTTGGTGGATCGCAAAATCACCTCGTTTGCATGGTTTTCACCAGCAAATGAGATGATTTGTATTTTTGCCGGTTTTCCATGCAGGAACATTGTAGGTCCACCTGTGCACGTGAAAACACCCCTAGCCTTAAACGCACGGTGGTCATATTCCATGCAGGTGCGGCTACAATGTTCCTGCATGGAATTTTGCCATTTCTGAATCCCATGGAATGTCTTTGCCAATAATCAAAGTTCTAGAGGTCAAATATAGGCCATCCCTGGTGAAGCAGCATGGTCTGTTGATCATATATCCCTGGACGCCCTTTGAATGACACCAAAAACTAAGCCAATTATTGAAATCAATAATTTTTTGCTCATAGAGCAGCATCATTCTTAGAGGAGGTAAAATGCTGCTCGATTCAAGACTTGTAGCTGCTTTGAAGACATAGTCTGAAAGCACCATCATGTATCTCTTCATATATTCAAATAGTTGAATCATATTTATATACTCCACTATGCTGAGAATAAGGGATAGTGGAGGTACTGAGCATACATTATTTTGACTGATGATCATTTTTGAACACTTGAAAATACTTATCATATCAATAATTGTATTTAGGTTATCTTACCTGCACATACATTTGCATGCAGTGATAATTTATCATCTACTGCTGTTTCTTTTTTTTGTGGCATAAGTGTGCATGTCTTGTGTCTATATGGTGATGTGGTTGCCGGTGCTCCTGTAGTGGCACCTTGCTTTGTGCTTTTTAATATCCCCATGCCTCTTTATCTAGGGCAAGACAAAGTTTGTAAGATTACTCATTAAACAGAAAAAACATCATTTAAAGCAAAAGTTTATTTGTTTATACACGACATAGCTTGAATATTTTTAACAATTATGAACATTTTTCTTCCCCATTAAGTAATCTTTTGTATTCATCTTTGGCCTTAAAAGAATAATGTAGCACTTTGGGATAAATATACAAATGAGTAATGCTGCACTGGAACACAAGATGGCAAAAATTTCCACCGCTGCAACATATTTTCCATTTGCACTTACGTATGCTGGAATAAAGGATACCCAAACACTTGTGAAAGCTAACATGCTAAAAGTAATGTACTTGGCCTCATTAAAGTTATCAGGTAATTTTCTTGCAAGAAATGCAACTATGAAGCTTACACTTGCTAGAAGGCCCAGGTATCCCAGCATGCAATAGAACATGGCAATAGAGCCTTCATTACATTCAATTATTATCTTATCTTTTGCAAATTTTATATTATGTTGTACAAAAGGAGGTGCAGTCCCCAGCCAGGAAATATCTATCAGGATATGAACTTGTGAAACAACAAGAATGAAAAAAGTAGGGATTCGTGACCCCACCCACTGTCTCAACCTACTCTCTGGCTGAGTAGCACTAAAGGCAATCACCACAGTGATGGTTTTTGCCAGAACACAAGAAATGCAAAAGGAAAAAACAGTAATGAAAATAATTTGTCGACTCCTACAACTTACTCCCATAGGTTGACCAATAAATATGAAGGAACAGAGGAAGCATAACATGAGGGAGAGTAGAAGAAGATAGCTTAATTCTCGATTATTAGCCCTAACTAATGGAGTCTCCCTGTATTTAAGAAAAACACACAGTATGGTAGCAGTAATTAAGGTACAGACAGTGGATATGGCAGAAAATGTTACACCCAGAGTGTCCTCAAAGGAGAGATATTCAGGAAGCCGAGGGATACATCTGTCTCTTTTATCACTGGCCCACTGAGATTCAGAGCACTTGATACAAATAGCAAGATCTGTCAAAGAAAAAGGAACATACTCAATGAAAGCAGATACTGAATATATAATTACTAAATGGTGAAACATTATTTTTTTCAGGTGAATAAACTGCAAGCTTCTGCTATTATTTCAGACAAAACTAGCCCTAACTAAAACAATAGTAAATATAAAAAAAATGTTGATAGATCTTAGTGCCCTAGACAGCTCTTGTATCAAAATGTCTGATACCTTAGATTGTTTATCAGTGCAAACAATGTAAACAGGTTCCAAATGACTTATAGCTGTGCTGTGTAGATTTTAGCACCCTTTAATTTTAATTTGATTGATATATTTTTTAACTCAGCCATTTGAATGCCGTTCAGAAAATAAACAAAATAAATATATTTCTATTTTGCTGCAGGGCTTCATCCTGCACACCCACCAAAGTGGGGATTTCCCCAGAAGCCCATATCTCAACATATACGACCTCTGAGGTTACAATGTAGTAGTGTAAATAAAGGTTAGTTATAGTTATAGTTAAAATATACAGTTTTTGCTTTAATCCAAATTGTCCAGTCTTAGAATATAGATTCATATTAACTATGTTTGCTACTTGCTTCACTCAGCAAAATCACTTGCCAACTGTTTATATTTTAGTTCTACTGAATCTATTTTTGATTCTTAACACAATAAGAACTGGAGAGATGTAAGATAACATACCTCTCAACCTCTTGGAGAAGGAAATCTGGACAAAGCCTAAAATAATGGGGGGACAAAGGGCTAAAAATAGGAACAGATTTAAATGTTTGCTCTTATAAAGTTAGAAAGTAGCTAGAATAACAGGATTTGTGTTAGTATGTATTTTCTGAAGGATATGAAGTCTAAAACTCAAATGTATGTCATTATTTAGTGACTTCACTCCTCATTGTTTTGCCAGAAAACCACACATTTTATGAGGAACAGATCAAAAATATGAGGCAAAAATTTAGACAGTTGAGAGGTATGTAAGATAACCCTAATAGTGGTGCTATAAATAAACACATATTGCCTTTATTCTGAGATTTCTGAATGTCACTTTAAATGGCAAAGATACAAGTTTCGATCATGACCTCTAGCCAATGCCTGTTTGGAGTTTATATGTTCTCACTGTGTGTCTGTGGGGTTTCTCCCACCTCTAAAAACATGCTAATTGTTTCCATCTCAAACTCACCCAATAATGGACCTGTGGGTAGCAACACAGACTCTAGATGGTGCCCTATATGAGGAAGAGTTGTATAGACCAATCACCTTGGGTATCTATTGTGGTGCACATTAGCCTCAAGATAGGAATACATGGATCGCAGCCTGCACTGTGAAAATGACTAGCTAGTCAACAGTGTAAAAATATGTCTGTAGGTGGTTTGGTTGTGTTGACTTCAAATGGCAAGGAAATGATTAAGCAGCGTGGCTGAGATAAACTGACTGGGACACTTGAAAGGTTGCATGGTATCTTTATCTGACCAAGACCTATACTCAAAGGATGGGATGGGGAATGAATAAATGTTATAATGTTATTGCTGTTATATCCATTTTGGGGGGTCCCATATCCCACTCTTAAAAGGATGAAGGGCTTCTACAAACCTTTACTTTTCCAGCAAAATGTAGTACATAATGTCTCCAGTACCAACACAGGGCAGGATATGATCCCTCTCATTGGGGAGGTGAGCCCCACAAGGACACCTTTAGGCTTGAAGTGCGATTTCTCTCTGAGTTTTATCACTACTTTTAGCATGAACTCCCAGGGCATTTTAGAAATTATTCGGAAGAATTGGCATTTCATTTCTTCCAATGCTTTCCTGGTTGAAAAATTAGGTAGTGAACCTAGATTTATATTCAGAAGGTCTAACAACCTTAAGGAACTACTACAAAGAGAGACTTTCCATAAAAGGAGAGGAATGTCTAGATGTGGGTTTTGTAAGTTCTGTAACAACGTCCGTGTTGGTGAGACATTCCAGGTGAGGGACACAAAGTATGATATTAGGTTTCCCCTCAACTGTGAGAGTAGATCAATTATCTACATTGCTATGTGCAACTGCTGTCAAGGGTTCTGCATTGGGAAAACTGACAGACGAGTTCGAGATAGAATGTACGAGCATTTATATGCAATTAGGAACAGAGAGCACAATGCACTACTACAAAGCACATAGCCCTGAACCCAGGTCACAGCTTCCATTCATGGCCATTGACCACGCATCTGTAAAAATTAGGGGTGGGCCGTTTTCTCTAATTCTGGAAAACAGGGAGCTGGAATGGCAGTTGCGTTTAGATGCATTTAGCCATCCTGGGCTTAATAGTAACTGCAACATAGCCCCTGTCTTAAAATTGAGAAGTTACCTCAGGTAATCCCTGTCAGATTCGACTGACAGGTTAAACCCATGTACTCTTTAGGGTTGTGTCAGTGTATTTATTACCAAAAATACAGGTTGTCGGGTTTAGGACAAACATATATACCTTGAAACCCATTTAGGCTACTGCAGGGCCGTCCTAGCTTAAAAACACTGTATATTTTTATTGTTTATATTTACTTTATTTTTATTTGCATTCTAAAATAAAATTTTCTATGAAATTTTTATGATATTTACTTTAGGTGTTTGATCATAATTTAAAGGTTGAAGGGGTCTGCTTAGTTAGTTTCATATACCTAAGATAATGATGCAGGAGAGGATTTTCACTGGACCTGTTCATTATTTTATGGGTTTGCGTATAGTTAACATTTATTAGATAAATGTATTGTCTGTTTATACCTTGTACTATGTTTTAGTACGTTTTAGTTTGGTGCTTGTTATGCACTTTCTAAAACTGCCTTACAGAATGTGTTAAACTGTATAGATTTTATAACGAAGCAGGAGGATGTTACTTCCTGTTTCACTTAACATAAACTGAGTTTTTTATGTGTGTATTTTATTATCTCTGATGAAGCCACGGTGTTCCGTGGCGAAAACGCTCTGTTTGTGGATTTATTAAAAGCGTTAAGGTTTTAAAGGAGTTGCTTCGCGTGGTCTCTGCAAACAAGGTTCCTCTTTTGGTTTTATTTGGTTTGAGTATTAGAAAAGAACAAAGAGTTATTAACAAAATGGCACTAAGACATAATGTAGGATGTCCTGAGGGGTATGATATGAAATGCCATGGTGGTAGACAGGGAAATTAGCTGCCAGTATCCATTTATATCACACTATACTACATAACTTGAGTGACGCAGTGGTGTAGCAGTTAGCATTGCCACCTCACAGCTAGAGGCTTTCCTATTTGATTCTTGGCTTGGGTGCTTTCTGTGCGTAGTCTGCATGTCCTACATGTATTTGTGTTGGTTTCCTCCTGGTGCTCCTGTTTCCTCCCACATTTCAAAGACATGTAGTAGGTGGTTCGGACACTCTAAATTGGCCCTAGGTGTGACTGTGTGCATGCTAGTGCATGGGGTACACCCTCTACAAAGGGCTGGGCCTTGGGCTAGCAACCTGATCCTGTATAACCTATAATTCCTGCAGAAATAATGAGCGTTGAAAGGTGCTCTTTGCCTGATGTGCCACATGATGCATAAATGGGATACAGAGAGAGAGAGATACTATATAAACAGACTATATTGTCATATATATTTACTGATCTATATTATATACATTTATACATTTCTATATGGGTCTACTTTTATTAGTCAGTTACATGTCTTCGACTAACAAAAGTATGACCTTACTTACTGCATTTTCGCAAATTCTGGTTCACTGAACCTGCAATAAAAATAAAAAAGAACACTGTAAATTCAGTTTTGCAGGAGGCCACCCACACCCCAGCTACATTATATATACTAATGCCAAGATCACACTGCAGTGGGGAAACAGGTATATTCCCTTATCCCCACTGTAGCATGCTTTAGTGCTGCAGAGTGTCAGTTTTAATTTACTTTTATTTTATTGTAGTGCGATCTCAGAGTTAGTATATATAATGTCGGTGGGTGTGGGGAGTGCAGGGAGACTTGCCCTCCCTGCAAAACTGACTTAACAGTGTTCTTTTTTTATTTTTATTGCCAGTTCGGTAAACCAGAATTCGCGAAATTCACTTTCATTGAAGTGCACTTTCGCATAAGTAAGGTTGTACTTTTGTTTGACGAAGAAATGTAACTTTGACTAATAAAAGTAGACCCATATATATATATATATATATATATATATATATATATATATTTTTTTTTTTTTTTTCAATGTTGTTGAAAGAACTGTCATTGATATTTGCATTGTATGTTGCACATATTGAATATTAATTATTTTCCTAATTATGTTTTCATATTTCTGTAAATTTCTCAATAAACCTGTACCCAGATAGGAATTTAGTGCTGACATGTGGAAGCTTATGTCCTGTTGGCAAAAGTGTTCTAACAATATATGTTTAGGCTGTACAGTTTCCAAGATATGACTAATTATTTGTGTAAGTTTGAAAAAATATATAATTCATGATTTGGGTGCTGTTGTAGTATTCATGGAAAGACTATGAACACACTGATTACTATCATTGTAAAGAATACGTCTTACTAACAACATTGCTATTTGTATGGTTTTAATAGCTTTTATTGTTCCTCAAATATATATATATATATATATATATATATATATATATATATATATATATATATATATATATATATATATATATATATATGGCTCTAGGACTGTTGAATGAAAGTTCAACAGACCGAACACACTTTAGCGAAAGTTCTTTTCACCGAAAAAGCACTTTCGCTAAAGTGTGTTAAAAAAAAACAAAAAAACAATAAACTAACATTTATGCAGGGGGCAAGCCCCCCCTGCACCCCCCCATGTGGGGGTCTGTGTCCCCCACACCACCCCTGCTTCAATATTCTCACTCCAAGATCACACTACAGTGGGGAAAGGGGAATATTTCCTTATCCGCACCATAGTATGATCTCCGCAACAGTTATTACCCCACGACTCCCTTTAGCTGCCGGCATACTTCTGCAAAACTGCTTTTTTAATGAAAAGCACTTTCGCGGAAGTATGCCCAGCCGTTAGTGGTTCAATGAAAAAGTTCCTTCGGGGATCAGTACGTATCCTATATACATATATATATCTATATATATATATATATATATATATATATATATGTGTGTATATGGGAACCCTTCACATTGTCGACATTTCAAAATGCTGACATTCATATGGCCGACACCATATGATCGACATTTGAAATGCCGACAACGAGGAAACAGCATCTCAGTATAGTGCGGCATGGAAAGATTTCCATTCCTGCACTGTAGTGTGATCTCGGAGTTGGTATATTAAAGTTATGGGGGGTGTGGGGGCAGAGCCTCCCTGCTAGCAGTTTAAAGGAAGTTTTTTTTTTCTTTTTTATGGTCTACTTCTATTGTCGATATTTCAACTGTCGATCATATGGTGTCGGCCATATGAAAGCCAGCATTTTTAAATTTCGACCTTATGAAGTAGACCCATATATATATATGTATATATATATATATATATATATATATATATATATATATATATATATATATATATATATATATATATATATATATATATATATATATATATATATATATATATATATATATATATATATATATCTCTGTATGTATGTATGTATTTATTTATTTTACATTTGTTAACCGGAAAAGTCCATTGGACTTGGACACAAGTACTTTTTCAGTGGAGGCCCAAGGAGAAAAGCTCCACAAATAACAATAGAGAACAAATGTGGCATAGATATAGAAAATAATTATGTCAAGTACAGAACACAAAATGTAAAATAATTATGAAATGTACAGAAAGAATACATCATCTGTAAGTAGATAAAGCAAACAATACTGCTACATACAGATATACAAGAAAGTTTAAAAAAGGCTAGTATGGATATGTAGGAGTCCTAAGTTTTAGCCATATTTACAAAAACATGCAAGCTATTAACCACCATATACTGGGTAGAGGATATTGAAAAAAGAAGGTAGGAACTATCCTGGACCAGTACAGGAGCAGAGCCAAGTAGAAATAAAGTGTGATTTTAGTGATCTTTTAAACAGTGATAATAATGAGTTGGAAGTTATGTGTGGTGGTAAAGAGTTCCATATTTTGGATACAAGAGTAGAGAAGAGAGATTCCTCTGCTGTGTTGTTGGGTTTGATACTTCAAGAAGGAATTTATTGTTAGAGTAGAGAGTCCTGTTACTAGAGTATGGTTGAAGTAGGTTTTGCAGTGAGGGGGTTTTCTCAGGATGATGCAAAATTTTATGAGCTGCAAGAGTTGGGGAAATTCTGGCCAATTAAGGTACTTTAAAGCTGTGCAGTAGTGTGTTTTATATGGGGAGTCAGTGGCAAACCTGGCTATTTTGTTGTAGCAGAATTCTACTTTCGCTAAATCAGTCTTTTTGAGATTGATAAGGAGAGGGGAGGTGTATAGTAGGGTGGAGATGAGATGGGTGCGTGATATAGTGGCATTTGAGTGTTTGGTGAGAAACTGTCTATTTCTATAGAGGGTACCCAGTTTTTTATGTACTTTCTTAATAGTGTCGGCAATGTGAATATCAAATCTCAAATTATTATCAATATCAACACCAAGATGTTTTGTGTGTGCTATGGGAGAAATAATAGTTTTATTACTAGACATAAAAGGTGGGGTCTAAGGAGGTAGACCTAGTAGGTTTGAAGAGAAGCAGTTTTGTTTTTCTAGGATTCAAAATAAATTGGATGTTGGATAGAAATGTTTCAAACGATAGGAAGGATAACTGAGTTAGCGATTGGAGTTCATGTAAAGAAGATGCTGCACAAATTAGTGTGGAATCATCTACATATTGTATGATGGATGCATGAGCAATGGAAGTGTGGAGGTTGTTATTATAGAGAGAAAAGAGTAATGGGCCTAGAATGGAGCCCTGTGGTACTCCGAGTGACTGGAAGCTGTGGTGAGAGTTTGTGCTGCCACAATACTGCTTGTTGGCGGCCGGCTCGATAACTTTGGAAGCAAGCTAAGGAGGAGTTTTTAAGGCCTATATCATAAAGGGTTTTGATAAGTGTACTATGTCTAACCATGTCAAAGGCTTTTAACAGGTCAAGGTAGATAGCAGATAAAAAATTGCCATTTCTGTGATAGCGTACTGTATTGGTGAAGGACATAAGAGCTGTGGTGGTACTGTGAAAGGGATGAAAGACATGTTGAGTAACTGTTAGGAGTTTGTGAGTATGCAAGTATTCCATAATTTGAGTATGTATACATCTCTTCAGGATTTTGGCTATAGGGGATAGGATAGCTATTGAACGGTAGTCTGTCAGTTCTGTAGAATTCCCTCCTTTATGAAGAGGGGATAATATGTGATATTTTCCATATTTCAGAGAAATAAGCTTCAGTCAGGGATCTGTTAATGAGAATAGATATTGGGAAGGCGATGGCATCAGCTGCTATTTGTAGGAATTCTGCTGGTAATTTGTCAGATTCTAGTGTTGTGGGCTTAGGATTTTTAAGTTATTTTCTAATCCTGTCAGTAGAAATGGGCTGGAAGTGGAATGAGTTGTTTTTACTATGTGATTTACAGGCTTCTATAGGGGGGGTTGTTAGAGATGTTTTGTTGATTGGGTAGAGTAAGAATGGTGTTAGTAAAGAATTTGTTAAATTGTGTGGCTATGGTCTCTGATCTGTTTTCTGAGGTAGGGGAGGGCCTACTACTTTTACCTGGTGAGAGAATGCTTTTAATGGCTGCCCAGAACTGTTGAGGATTGCTCTGATGCTTTATTTGTAGATTTTGGTAGTAGTTAGTTTTGTCAAGTTTTACTATTTTTTTAGCTTTATTCCTGAGCTCCTGGTAGGTTTGTTTAGTGGCTTGGGACTTGACTTTGTGCCAGTGGTCCCAGGCTTTGTGCCTGGTTTTGAGGAAAGAACCGGTTTCCTTACTAAGCCAAGGTGCACTGTTAGCTTTGAGTCTGATAGTTCTGGGAGGGGCATGTCGGTTCAGGATATTTAGAAAGGTGGAAGGCAATGGTATCAGCTGCTATTTGTAGGAATTCTGCTGGTAATTTGTCAGATGCTAGTGTTGTGGTCTTAAGAATTTTTAGGTATTTTCTAATCTGGTCAGTAGAAATGGGCTGGAAGTGGAATGAGTTGTTTTTACTATGTGATTTACAGGCTTCTATTGGGAGATTGTTAGAGATGTTTTGTAGATTGACTAGAGTAAGAATGGTGTTAGCAAAGAATTTGTTAAATTGTGTGGCTATGATCTCTGATGTGTTTTCTGAGGTAGGGGAGGGAGTACTACTTTTACCTGGTAAGAGAAATTTTTAATGGCTGCCCAGAACTTTTGAGGATTGTTCTAATGCTTTATTTGTAGATTATGGTAGTAGTTAGTTTTGCCAAGTTTTACTAGTTTTTTAGCTTTATTCCTGAGCTCCTGGTAATTTTGTTTAGTGGCTTGGGACTTGACTTTGTGCCAGTGGCCCCAGACTTTGTCGCTGGTTTTGAGGAAGTATATGGTTTCCTTATTTAGCCAAGGTGCACTGTTAGCTTTGAGACTGATAGTTCTGGGAGTGACATGTCGGTTCAAGATATTTAGAAAAGTGGAATTGAAAAGTGTGATGGCATCATTTAGGACAAGAGGTTTTAATGGTGTCCAGTTACATCATTTTAGGTCTGTAATAAAGTTGTTGGGGTTAAAGTTATTTTTTTTTATTTCTAATTAGTTGATAAACAGTTCCTTTGTTGTGATAAAAATGCTGTCTAAGCAGAAAGGTTATTTGATGGTCACTTAGGCCATCAGGGAGGCAACCTGCATGAGAGTGGGTGAAGTGGTCTGTTTGTTAGTATCCAGTCAAGGATTGATTCCCTGTTAGTAGCCTTGTCTGATGTGGTAGGGGTTTGGATGGTTTGTGTAAAGCCATGAAGTCTGATATGATTTATGGGGGCATGAGAATCGCATGTAAGTCAAGCTATGTTAAAATCACCCAGGATGATGGTTGCATGTTGAAGTGATGTGCAGGACCAGTGGAGTAAGTTCTCAAGAGTGACTATATTGTTCCCAGGTGGTATATAGCATCTGACTATATTTATTAGTTTGTTTGAATTGAGTTTTAGTTGAGCAGGAAGTGTTTCTGCTTTGGCCTGGTTAGGGAGTTTTATATTTAAAAAAAAAAAAAAAAAAAGTAATCTCAGTGGTATCCCCGAAGTCTCAAAACAACCCACTAAAGTGTAGTGGGTCCAAAAAACAAAACAGTGTAAGAAACTTCTCTGTGTGGAAGATTTTCAGTCCATATATTTCTAGTTAATCACTGTATATTAATCAGATCAGACAATAGTAGTAGAAGTAGCGAATGTAAACTTGTCAAGTCAAAACAAAACAAAAAGTAATAATAAAAAATATAAAATTGTACAGCATTACTAAGTATTTGAAAATAATCCAAGCAAGGCAGGCAGTCTGTTTCCAGTCGAAAATCCTTTATTAAGTACACAGACAAGGGATCCAAGTAAAACAAAAATAGAGTAATAATTTCCTCAAGGTGTCACCTTCCCTCACAATAAAGACATCATCAATAAAACGTAAATAGCATGTGATATGCTGCATGTAATCTGTGTTGTTTAACACAAAGTCCTCCTCCCATTTGCCCAGGGCTATGTTAGCTATGCTGGGAGCCATGGTAGCCCCCATTGCTATACCAGTTTTTTGTTTGTAGTGTTTGCCATTGCAAGTAAAGAAATTGAAGTCCAGTACAAGATTAATGAGCTTGCTTAACTTTTGCAGTTGTGCCTATGTACCCTGATTATGTTTCTTAAAAGACTCCATAGCTGCTGTTATACAGTAATTGTGAGGGAGCACTGTGTACAAGGATTCCACATCAATAGTTACCAAAACACATTCAGCTTCCACTGTAATGTTTTTTATTTTCTTCAAAAAATCCATTGAATCTCTTATGTATGACTTATTTTTTTCTGCTAGAGGTTTCAGCAAGTAAATGGCTGTGGCTTCAGTAAGGGAGCCTTCACTTGCTACCACCTGTCTAATAAGGTGGGTCTTCTCTGTTCTTGTGTGGCTTTGGTATTCCAAAAAAGTAAGGTAAACATGGGCATGGGCTCCATAAATAATTATAAAGATTTTCAGTGATAAGTTTTTCTTCCAATAATGTGGTGAGATTAGTGTTCCATAAATCATATGGTCTTTTTATGTCATCCATGGTAAATAACTCATAAAATCTGTTATCCTCCAGCATGTTCTCTATCTTTTGGTTGTAGCTAGTGGTATCAGTCACAAGTATACCTCCCCCTTATCTGCCTTCATTACACACCTGGATTTATCTTTGCCTAGCTCAAGCAATGCTTTTCTTTCTCCCTGTGTTAAGTTATAAAGTTTTTTCTTAGGAGGTTTTTTTAAGCAGTTTCCTGATATCTATCTCACATTTCACTTCGAAAGCAACTAGTGTTTGATGTAGTGGTGGACAATAACTGCTAGGCCTTTTTATAGTTTCATCAATAGGCTTATTTTCAGTGTCATTACTTTTGCCACAAAATTGTACCCTTAAGTTGAGCTTCCTCACAAACATTTTAAGGTCTATCAGTACTTCAGCAACCTCACACCTGCAGCTTGGTATAAAAGTAAGTCCGTTGAACAACACACTTTTTTCCTCTTCAGTCAGTGCTTTAACAGAGTGGTTCCAGATAAGTGGAGCACCTGTTATTGTGGTACCTGTTGTTGTTGTTATTGTACCTGTTATTGTGGCTGGTTCCTCCATCTGAGCCTGGGACCTGGGTTGTAGTCGGGGTTCCAGTCGGGATTGCCCAGGTATTGTATTTCCCTCACCCCTGTCCACTGTTTGGTTCTCTTGTCTCCCTGGGAGTTCGTGGATAGAGTATGAGACCTCTAGAATTCCTCCTCTGCTTTCTGGAATCTCGGTGGGTTGTAGTAGTATTCCTCACTGTGGCTGTGGTATGGGGGGACCTGGTAAGAGGGACAAGCTCTGGGGCTGTGGTGGTGATCATCGTTCTTGTTCTGGTACCGGTGCTGGCTTTGGTATTGGTGTGGTGGTTGATGTCTGTGCTGTCGATATTGGTCTTCCTGAAGAAACTGGTCTATGTGAAGGTGCTGCAGCTCCTGGTAGCTGGATTGTCTGTGGTCTCGGTTGTCCTGGTAGTCCTGTAATTCATCCTGTAGAACTCTCTGTCGGTTCTGGTTGCCGCTGTGGCTTATGTTCCTGTCCTGATCCGTCTGTGATGTCAAAGGCTTCTGTGGAGTGTCGATAGCCAGAGGGGATTGGGATTGTGGGGAATGAGATGTTGGAGGGGCAGTCTCTTGGTGGTCCTGTATTGTGCCCCTGTCTGGTTTTGTGCGAGGATCTCCCCTAGGAAAATCCCGTTGAGGTCTGCTGGCATGGTTATACTTTCCCTTATATCCCCTGTAATAACTAAAACCTTGTCTGTTGGTTCTCCTGTTGTTGTTGTTATTATTATTGTACCTCCTAGTAAGTCTCCCAGGATCATCTTTGTCCAGTTGATCTCGTTTCATTTTATTAATCTTTCTTTCTTTAATGGACTGCTTATATCCTTTCACTCTTTCTTTAAGCAGCTCAAATTTAGCATCTAGGTTATTGTGGTTCTCATTTTCCAATGTTGTTTTTAAAGATGTGATGTCAGCCTTTGTAGCTTCCTGCACACTAAGGTTGTTCCTTACTAGCAGATGAATACGTTTGTAGCTGGCATTCTCTAAAATATCTTCCCATTCCTTAGAAAGTGAATCATCCATATTTTTCCACATTGGTCTTTTGTCCAGTCTAAGTCTCTTCTTATCTATGCTTTGTTGTAAATAAATGTGTTCCCAGTAGAGACCCTGCATGCGTTTCAGTTGCTTTTCTAGTTTAGAAAATGTCTATGAATTCATATTTTCTGGGCCCATTCTTCCCTGTCCATTTTCTGTATCTGTTTGTATCTGATCTGCTTCTGTATCATTCCAGATAGGTACAGTTAGTAAATATTTTAGCCTGTCATTATCCATGTCTTAAAATGCTGGAATTCCACACCAATTCAGGGATCCTTTGACGGAACAAAAACCTTGGTCTCAGAAACCAAAGTAAGAACAAAAAACAAGTAATCTCCGTGGTATCCCAGAAGTCTCAAAACAACCCACTAAAGTGTAATGGGTCCAAAAAAGAAAACAGTGTAAGAAACTTCTCTGTGTGGAAGATTTTCAGTCCATATATTTCTAGTTAATCACTATATATTAATCAGATCAGACAAAAGTAGTGAACGTAAACTTGTCAAGTCAAAACAAAACGAAAAGTAATAATAGAAAATATATAATTGTACAGCATTACTAACTATTCAAAAGTAATTCATGCAAGGCAGGCAGTCTGTTTCCACTTGAAAATCCTTTATTAAGTACACAGACAAGCGATCCAAGTAAAACATAAATAGAGAAATAATTTCCTCACAAGCTTTCTAACTATATATATATATATATATATATATATATATATATATATATGGTTCTACCTCACTTCAACGACACGCCGGAACATCGACAGGGAAATCGCGAGCCCCAGAAGATCGACAGCGCAGAAGACCGATGCAACGGGACCTAGAAGATCGACAAGCAGAAGACCGACCCGATGGATGAAAGCACCGACGCCGAGGATGCCGACATGGGAAAAGGCTGTGTAAGTATGCGGTAGTGACGGACGTTAGGGTGCGAGTAAGGTAAGTGTGGATAGGGGTGGGTTAAGTGAGTTAGGGTTAGGGAGCGGGTCAGGTAAGTGTGCGGTAGTGATTGTGTTTGGGTTAGGCGGGATAAGTGAGTTAGGGTTAGGAGCGGGTCAGGTAAGTGTCTTGGTAGTGATTGTGTTTGGGTTAGGTGCGGAGTAAGTGAGTTAGGGTTAGGGAGTGGGACAGGTAAGTGTGCGGAAGTGATGGTGTTTGGGATAGGGCGGGATAAGTGAGTTAGGGTTAGGAGCGGGTCAGGTAAGTGTCTGTAGTGACGGACCTTAGGGTTATGGTTTGGGTTAGGGTTGTAGGTAGTTGTGTATGTGAGGTTTAGTGTGGGTTTGTAGGGATTTTGGTGTGCTTGTGTTGTGTATGTGGTTTTTGGACGGGGAATGTGTTTTGGTTGTTGATTGTGGTGTGTGAAGTGTATGAGGTTTCGTGTTTGTGTACCGTCGGTTATTTCGTTGTCGGGCATGTGGGATTTCGTGTTTTTGTACTGTCGGTTATGTGGTTTCGGTGATTGCGTTGTCGGTGTTGTGGTGTTTCGTTTATGTGAGGTAGAACCATATATATATATATATATATATACTTTTTATCAGGCATGGGAGGAGTTTTATATTTAAAGTCTCTACTGTAAGGCGTTATTTATATAATAAAGCAAAACCCCCACCTTTTTTGTCAATTCTATCCTTCCTTAGAATGTTATATCCTGGTAGGATTATCCCATTATCAGTGATGTGTGGTTTAAGCCATGTCTCTGTTATAACAACTATGTCTGGAGTGTATAGAGACAGACAGGCCTGCAGGTTATGAATTTTATTGGAGATGCTTCTAATATTAATGTTAAATAAGAGTAGGTTGGTTGCTTTTTGAGGGAGATGAATTAAGCTGATGGGGTGGTTGGGAATTTGAGAGTTGGGGGTGCTTAAAGAAGTTGATGGACCTGGGTTTGGATGGCTGTCTCCACAGCAAGATAGCTTGGAGGCTATATAGATAATGGTCTTTAAGAATTTTGTAATGTCCCTGTCATATTGTTGGGAGGGTGTGGGTGTGTGGTGGTGAGATAGTAATATATAAGGAGCATAGTCAATTGGACAAGAATTGAAAATAGCAGAAGAGATGCAGACGTGGTGTAGGCTAGTGCTGATAGGTTTGGGAGCTGTATTATAGTAAGGAGGAGATTATTGTAGGTGTGTGTAGTATGAGGTAAGCAGGGGAAGAGATGATAAAGTGATTAAAGAAGATATGTGTAGTAGTAACATGTTGTGAGAGGTTAGTGTGAGATGAGCTAAATGATGTAGTGTAACATGTTGTGAGAGGTTAGTGTGAAATGAGCTAAATGATGTAGTGTTATGTAAATGAGATGAAATAGGTAGAGTGTACTGAGAGAGGGAGAATCAAGTAGGGTGGTGCTAGGGGTGGGGATAAGGTGGGATATCCGAAGTTAGTGAGGATGATAAAGTAATTAGATGGTTGGGTGTGGGAGGTTTCAAGTATTTCAGGTGTTGGTAGCCTGTGTTTGTGACTGGGCAGAGGAGATGGTTGGGTGTGGCTAGTATCAAATAAGAATAGGGATAGTTGGGGGGATGGGAACTGGGGGTAGAGTAAGGGAGTGGAGTGAGCCCGAAAGTAGTATGGGCGAACGGAGTGGGCTAGCCCTGGCCTCAGTTAAAGCTGAAGCACAAAACCATCAGCAGGTTGGCTATGATAACTAACAACACTTGCAGAGTAAAAGAAGGAAAAGGTTTCTGTAGACCCTATCAGAGTTTCCTTCAAGGTTTGCAGTGAAAAGGAAAATTAAAGGAAGCAGTCTGGGCATAGAAGGAAAAGAGCTGTAGAGTTGGAAGTTTAATAGAATAAGTACATTAGCAGCTTAATATCCATAGCTAGGATGGATGCCAGCACTAGAAAAAAATAAGGAAGTGCTTTGGACAGTGTATGGGCAGAGACTAGGTGGAATAGATATTCACAGGGATGAGAAAAAAGGAGAGATAAAGGAATGGCAGCATTATCTGACACGGGGGCACCAGGAAACACATGGCTGCTGCCAACCAATGTGATGTGCTCTCCAGGAAACAGAAACTTAACTAATATTCAATCTACAATGTTTCCAGTTGTAAGCTGATGCCTGGGGCTCAGTTGATTGTTCCATGGTGTAGGATTTGCCAGTAACACCATGAAGGATGCAGTTTTGGGAGTGTTTAACAAAAATTCCACTTAGTGGTTAGAATATGTGTTATCTAAAAAGGACAAGGAAGGCATATAGAGAGACGCTAGTTCAGTAATTACTGAAATAAGACAGTGTCTGTAACAAATTGTCAACAGTGAAACAGTAAATACTTTAAATAAGGGTAAAACAATTATTGTATAAGTAATACAATGCTAAGCTTTTGCATAGCAGTTTACAGAAACATATATTGCACAGTAGCTAAATAGGTTCATAGGTTCATAGGTTCATACTAGGCTATCTGCCCGAGGGCATTTACAAGCCTAGCCCATAGTTTTGTGGCTTACGCCACCCCTTTAGTATGGGGAACTATACCCATTATTTTGCTGTGCCTCTGTCGAGCAGTGACACTGAGGTAATCCCTGGGGTATATCTGCGATCTCCCATCCATTGGTCAAGATTTCTCTTGAACAAGGCCAGCGAGGTGCTCTGCCTCACATATACCGGGATTTTATTCCACAGCATAGGGAGTCTTTGGGTGATGAATCTATCCCTCCAGCACGTCCTATTAATAGCCGTGTCGAGGTTTAAGTCTCCCGCCCTTGTGGCTCTGACGGATCTAGATTTTTTGAGGTGAAGCATATTCATCAAATCTGGGTTTGACATGGCCTTGTATGTTAGGCAAAGGTCACCTCTGAGCAAGCGCTAGGCGACTGAATAGAGCTGGAGTTCTTTCAGTCGGGCAGCATAGGACAGATGTTTGAGACCCTTTATCCTTTTGGTGAGGAACTTTTGTGGCGTCTCCAGCTGCTGCAAGTGTCGGGTCAGATACATTCCGAATGGGGCATTGTACTCAATCATTGGTCTGATGAGTGATGAGTATAGGGAGACTATGACCTCCCTTGATCTAGATGAGAATCCCTTCATGATAAGGTGGGCAATGTAGAAGGTCTTCCTAACTACTTTAGCTACATGGGTGTCAAATGACAGACTACTATCAACCTGGGTCCCCAGGTCCCTGATAACTTCTTCTGTGCTCAGTGGATTGCCACCTATTTGGTAGCTAGGGGTAACCTTGTTTTTCCCGAAGGGTATGACTATGCATTTTGGCATTTAACTTTAGGCCATGGCTCTGGCACCAGTTATCCGTTTCTGTGAGACCCTTCTGAAGGATATCTGTGTCAGATGTGTTTTCTACTATGGCCCAGTTTGCAGTCATCTGCAAACTTTGTCAGCCATAACCCTCCTGTGTTTGCTTGTACTTTGGAAAAGTAGATGCCAAACAAGAGTGGGCCCAGGACTGAGCCCTGTGGTACACCACTTGTGACAGGCTTTGAGTCTGACATGGCGCCAGCAACTCTGACCCTGTGGGTTCTGTCACTCAGCCAGTTTGCAACCCATCTTGTGATGTATGGGTTAACATTTAAGCTGATGAGTTTTTCAATGATACCCGAGTGGGGTATTGTATCGAAGGCCTTCGCCAGATCGAGGTAGGCTGTATGGACTGCCTTTCCCTCATCAATGGCTTTGGTGAACCAAGTTTAGAAGGCATGATCTGCCTTTGACAAAGCCAAACTGGGATGGATCCAAAGTCTGCAAATTCCCTATGTCTTTATTTATGAGGTCCATTATGATCCTCTCCATGGCTTTGCAGATAAGGCTTGTCAAGCTAATGGGCCGGTAATTTCCAGGGTCGGTGGAGGCACCGCCTTTGTGAAGTGGGACCACAGTTGCAGTGCGCCACTCCTGGAGTGCGTATCCAGAGGTAAGACTATGATTAAACAGCTGTCCTAGCTGTGGGTTTAATTCCTCGTTGAGTTAGTGGAGCACACAGCCGGGGACACCATCAGGTCCCATGGATGCTGTGTTTTTTGCTTTGGAGAGAGCAGTTCTCACTTGGGCGTTGGAGATGTTTGGGGGCTGCAATCGCTTGGTATAGATATCTCTCCTTTTGGGGGGGGGAGAAGTTTGCACTGAACCTGTCAGCCAGTATGTTGGCAATGTCTGTAGGTTCAGTAATCTTCACATCATTTTGAACTAGTTCTGAGCATATCTGGGAGTTTCCTCCCAGGTTTCTAACATAGCTAAAGAAGGCCTTATGATTGTCTTTTGAGTCTTTAGCTATTTTTCTCTCAAAATTTGCTTTGGATGATTTTATGAGAGCTCTTAGTTTTTACTTATAGTGATCAAGGGTGTCTTACCTTTTAAGGATTTTGCTCTATCTTGTAGTAGCTTCCTCCTTTTGTTGTAGAGTTTGTTTATGGCTGGGGTCCACCAGACTGGATGCTTGCCTTTGGTACAAAGAGTCTTTGTTTTGCTTGGGATTGCCTTATCCATGCAGTCCTGCAGGTGCTGGTAGAAGGCATTTGTAAGTGATTCAGCGGCTTGAGTACTGTTTTCCGCCGGCTCGGGGGCCTTAAAGGAGACCACACTAGTCTTTAGAAGTGTGAAGTCGGCTTTCGAGAAGTTCTTTACTGTGGTCTTTTTTATTTCAGGTGGGGGTGGGATGAGGACCTCCAGCGAGATTAGTTTGTGATCTGATCTCACCAGTGAGGGGTATACTTCCGGTGTTGAACATTACTAACTGTGAGAAATGTCTAAATGGCAAAGCTCTTGGTTTAGCAGTACATTAGTAGTTTTTGCAGTCAGTAGCTACAACAGTCTCTAAATGCATCCAACTTAATGTTTGCACAAGGACGCTAGATGACAAGTATCGCTAAAACAGCAGCATTTAAGCTGAACAACATGGTTGAAACTGAAGCATATGTTGCACAGTAGCTAAATATACATATTAATACTGTGAGAAATGTCTAGCTAAATGGCAAAGCTGTTGGATTAGCAGTAAATTACTAGGAATTGCAGGTGGTAGCCACAGCTATCTTTAAATACATACAACTTAATGTTATTATCATAAGGATGCTAGAAGGCAAGTACCACTAAAACAGTAGAAGTTAAACTAAGCAATGTGGTTGAGGACTGTTACTGTATAGAGCAGTACTTACCTATTATATCTGCTTGCAGTTAGCATTTAACAGTTAATGCATAGAAACACAGTAATGCTAGCAGTACAACAAAATTGTGGAACTGTTCAATCATACAAAGATGATACAGGTACGTTGGGAAACAGCAGTAGCATATAATGACAAGGAAAGGTCAGAAAGGTTGGGAAGATTAAATATTTAGTTAAAAAATAAAAAGCATTACAAACAGTAAATAATCTTAATGGAGAGGCACTTTTGAAAATTGTGCCCAGGTGCAGGAACTATTTGATAGTTCGAATCAGATGTAATAGGGAGAAGGGGTCACAGGAGAATCTCATGTAAAATGTAAGGGAATGGGGGTAGGGGCAGTGCCATGGCCTCAGTTATAGCTGAAGTACAAAAACAATCAGCAGGTAGGCTATAATAACTAACAAAGCTTGCAGAGTAATGGAAGGAAGAGGTTTCTGTAGAGGCTTTCTGAGAGTTCTCTTCAAAGTTTGCATTGAAAAAGGAAAATTAAAGGAAGCAGTCTGGGTATAGAAAGAAAAGAGCTGTAGAGTAGGGAGTTTACTAGAATAAGGATATTAGCAGCCTAATATCAGTAGCTAGGATGGACGCCAGCACTAGAAAAATAAAGAGGTGCTTTGGACAGTGTATGGGCAGATATTAGGTTGAATAGATATTCCCAGGGATGGGAAAAAAGGGGAGATAAAGAAAGAGAATATCTGACATGGGGGCACCAGGAAACAACCAGCTGCTGCTTACCGATGTGATGTGCTCTCCAGGGGACAGAAACTTAACTAATACTCAACTACAATATTTCCAGTTGTCAGCTGATGTCTGGGGCTCAGTAGATTGTTTCATAGTGTAGCATTTGCCACTAACACCACACATACACATATCTATATTCATATATATATATATATATATATATATATATATATATATATATATATATATATATGGATCTAGGACGTTTGCTCAAATGAGCAAACGTCTGAATCCATAATAACTGAAAATACTTTAATGAAAGCGCTTTTATCGAAAAAACGCTTTTGTTAAAGCATGTTACAAAAAAAAAACACTACATTAACACCCCCATGTGGGGCACTGTGCACCCCACACCCTCCCTGCTTTAATATTCTCCCTCTAAGACCACACTACAGTGGGGAAAAGAGAAATTTCCCTTACCCGCACCGTAGTACAGCCTCGGCAACAGGCATGCTTACGTGAAAGTGCTTCTTCGGTGAAAAGCACTTTCGCGTAAGTATGCCCAGTCGTTTGGGTTTCGGTTGTTTGCTCATTCGAGCAAACATCCAGAACCCATACACATATATATATATATATATATATATATATATATGTATAGATATATATACATGTATATATATATATATATATATAGATATATATATATATATATATATATATATATATATATATATATATATATGTATATATGTATATATATATATATATAGATATATATATATATATATATATATATATACATATATATATATATATATATATATATATATACATACATATATATATATATATATATATATATATATATATATATATATATATATATATATATATATATATATATATATATATATATATATATATACATATATATATATATATATATATATATATATATATATATATATATATATCTATATATAGGTGGTGCTGTGGTAACGTTGTTGCCTCACAGTAAGGCGTTGTCTCGTTCGATTCTCAGCTAGAGTGTCTTCTGTGTGGAGACATGCGTGAATGGGCGTACCTTCATTGAAGGTTGTGCGTCAGGGCCGGCAACTCGGCACGTAAAAATCTACTGCCAATCATTAGCGGACCAGAGTTCCGCTGTGGCGACCCCTAAACCAGGAAAAAGCCAAAAGACACAACAACATATATATATATATATATATATATATATATATATATATATATATATGTGTGTGTGTGTGTGTGTGTGTGTGTGTGTGCATGTGTGTGTGTGTGTGTGTGTGTGTGTGTGTGTGTGTGTGTGTGTGTGTGTGTGTGTGTATATATATATATATATATATATATATATATATATATATATATGTCTACTTTTAAAGCTTAAAGTTACAGAAACGTTGTATTTGTTATGGTTGAGACCATAATATCAAAGTTTTGGAACTTTGAACTGTTTTAATGGAGATTGCTATACAGAGCAGAACAGGAAATGTATCACTTTCCTTGCGGTAGTGCAATCTCAGAGTTGGTATATTTAATTAGCAGGGGGTGTGGGGGTGCATGGGGCAAAAAAACATAAAAAATTGTTTTGTCCTGTATGTAAAACTAGAAAAGTTTTGCACAAGGAATAATGCCCAAAGGGGTGTGTTATCATATAAATAACACCTGCCCAGGGGTGTTCTGAGGCCTGATGCCCCAGGAGAGTTTCAGACTTTTTATCATACCTTTCAACTAATCAGGAACAAATCCAGAAGTAATCAGGGACACTTTTAAACTATTAGTACCATTAATATGAGACTTGACAGAAAAAGAGAATTGGAATTTCTACACATTTTCTGAAGTAAAGAAGTCTAGAATTGTGTTCAGTATAATTGTTTATTAAATGTAATTCACCACCTTTTCAACAAAAGTTCCCAGTTTTAGGAAGGATTAAGGGACCAGAGCAATAATTTGAGTCCAAATCTGAGGTCTCCACTAAAATCACATACAGGTGAGAGATATCGCTTCATATCTATCAGAGAACGCATCTTAACATAAATCATGTTATTATAGCAAGTTCTTGATTTTGTCAGTGCAATATTTAAAATCTGTCCCTTTTTTAAGCCTTTGGTCCCCCATTATTTTAAGCTTTATCCAGATTTTTTCAGCTTATAGGTTGAGAGGTGTGCATACCTCTTAACTGCTGCTGCCACTGCTTAATTGGTCTCACTCCTCACTCACATATATACATGCACACAAACACACACACACACTTTTTTAACTTTTTTTTTTACTTATCCATTTATTTTAATTTTACTCTCATTGACCAGCAAAAGTGCTGTTCAGTGAGCATAAAATAATGGCCTGATTGTTCTCACTCTTACTTTCATGCACACTTATACTCACATACACATGCACATAAACATTCTGCTGTTTTTTTTTTTTTTCTAATTTTCTTTGTTTTAATGGTACACTTGCTACAGCAAAAGCACTATTTAGCAAGTGTAAAATAATGGGGGCTGTTATCACCATGACAGTCTGAGATCCACAACAGCTTAATATTCTGCTATGAAGCAGCGGACTCATTTTTCAGTGGGCATTGCCTCCACATTAACACCCTACAGGAGAACATCCGTTCTCCAGTCAGAATGATGATGTACAGGTTGACCATTTTCTGATTTGCATTAAGGATCTAAGTTAATTTAATAGAGTCTGTCTCAGTACTATCATAATCTCATTTAGCACAAACAATAAAGTAGAGAGAAATGGAAGATCAGAGAAATCACCCATTAGTATGTAAATAAGGCATATTTTGTAAATAGAAATATTTTTTGAACAAATGCCTGAAATAAAACCATCTCTGAAACTGAAAAGTAAATGACAGTGAACTTATTAAATGCCTAAGCAAATTGTTTTATATATGCTCTTATAACTGATGAATAATTTCAGATACAGCAATGTACGATTAGAAATCAAGTACATTAACCGTAGGAGTCAGAAAGCCTTCGTGCAATGCAGACAGCTAATGTTAGAAGGTTTTTTGAGTTTTTGATTCGTAGACTGCTCTACTGTGGATGTTTCTCCACATCCAAAGGCTTTAGTGTAAAGATCAGTCTTGTGGGTGAAGTATCATGCTAAAGTATCAATAAAGCGGAGTGTTGAACGATTATTAGCCATGTGCTTTTAATTGGAAATGGCTGTGGCTCTTAATTTGCTTTGACAAGCTTGACTGAATAAAATTTTACTGTTGGAGGAAAAGTGAATGCAGTTATAAGATGGCTGTAATCCATTCAGTCCTGTGGGATTGTTCCAACTGCAAGTAAATCCAGCGAAGCCAAGGGGTAGGTAGGGGATGTGTCAGTATATTTATGTGTGTGGGCATCTGTGCTGCAGGTTGTACAACATGGTAAATTTGGCTGAAAACTTAGATATTTAAATGCTCAGGTATATGAGCATACATTTGCAGTTATGAAGAAAACTACAAAAGTGTGTGTTTTTTAGGCATTACCCAATGTCTATTAAGTTAAAAAAATTAATTTTACATTTTAGATCAAGTGGTTGTTGAATTATCAGATGGTAATCTACACAACAAATTAGACTGTAGATAATCTGAATGGCAAGGAAAGCTTGACTGCATGTCTAAGTCATGGTTTGAATGAGCATGTGAATAGTAAGGCTATTTTGAAGAGACACCTTTTAAAACATTCATAAGCATTCCTACTTTCATTTTTTACTTTACAATTTAATTGATTGATTGGTAATTAATTAAGGTTTTGTATTTATGTCACTGCATTTGAATGGTATCTTGTCTGAACTAGTCTGTAGATAAATTATTTTGGTTAATAAATTTATTTTGAAATGGATTACAGACAGATAATCAAGTGTTTGTTTTATTTGTAATATTTTATCAGTATGAAACAGCACAAACTGATCTGTGGGATATTTTGGTTTAAATTACTGACTTAATATGGTGGCTGATTCGGAAAACGACAAGCACAACAATATTTTTATTGTATGATTAAAATATAATGATAAAAACAAGAGCTAAGTCTGTACTGTGTCATAAAGGGATAATACCCTGACAATGGGTCAGGTGCCTTAAGTTTGTTTAGAGTTCTACCACCTGAGGTGCTGGCATAGAAGGATGGGCTTGCCCCTCCTGGGAGGAGACTGCATACCTGGACATGCCTTGCAGTTGATCCTTGGTTAAGGCTGCTGACATACAGAGGGGGCTTGTCCTAAGGGAAATTGGTAGGGGGATCTGATGAGTGGGTAATCATTTGAAATGTTAGGACCTGCTAATGTGAGTCCCAAACAAAGAGACTGAATGACTGAAAAACGGGCTTCCATATACTAAGCTCAAGATGGCCATTTCTTGGAATATTCCCTTTTCTCTGAAGTATGACAATCTTTGAGTTAGTATATATATGTTTGGGATTACAGAGATGCCTGCCTCCAGCAAAAAAAAAGTTTACAGGAGAAGAGCAATGTCCAAGATTCACTCTTCTCCTGTTGTTTCAGTACTTTTTTTTTTTTTGGCTTCTTGGCACTCAGCATTTCAAGTGCCTTCTTTTTAAAAGGGAGCTGCTGAATGGCTGCAGATGTGGCATTATATACAAGCATGTCACCGCTGCATGTCTATTCCAAAGTATTACCAGGTCTGCATGGGGAGGGATGTTAGAATATGTATTACTAATGGACAGACCAGCTCCTAAATGCTTTATCCCATGTAAGGGACCCCTCAAAGTTTTTATGATATGATCCCAGTTTTTCTCAATAATGGCCTTTTTTTGGTCTGTTTACATTATTAACATCATATGCTGCGTAGCATGATGACAGTAACAAAAGGGTAGAGAAGGCTTAGGAGAGGGACAACAGGCTTATGACAAGTCAAGTGATAATTTAATAAAGGTGTTAAAAAAAGGTTAGGTAAATATGTGATAACAATGGGGATGGATGTCATTTCAGATACTCATTTTGGGGCAGTTATCAGTATATCTCCAACAAAAATCATAACTTTGGCAAATTTTAATATGTGGGTGATTAAATGTCCAATACAAATATATCAACACACTAAGAAATGATGAGAGAAGCACGTGGGTGAGTGCATGGAGTAACTCTAGCCAGAATAAACATTTCAGGGCAATAAAGTGATGAGCTTTATATGGAAGATTTGCTGCAAATCTGGCCACTTTACAACAGTATTGTTCAGTTTTTTGCACTGAGCAGAGTGGAGGTTTGTAGAAACTTAGGAAGCATAAAGAAGAGTTGAAGTAAGTATGGTTTTGCAAAAACAACCTCCACACTGTAACACAACATGCTACCATCATTCAGTATGCTGATGACTGCACCCTAATTTGCTCTGCCAAGAATCTAGGAAAAAATATAACAGATAACCTAGGAATCCCTGCTATCTATTGAGAGTTGGTTCCATGCCTCACAACTGCTCTTAAACCCCATAAAATCTAAACAAACCTGGTGATACAGTAAACTTTGTGTAAACTTAGCATGAAGCCTACATTGAGTTTATGTGTTTACCCCATGAGCAGCAGTGCTAATTACATATTAGTGCCACACACCACATTTAAACATAAATGTCATCAATGTTGTCAAACAGCTATGTATATACCGTGTGCATCACCAGAACAGATATCACACATACATATGGTCTAACACCTTGATGGGGTTCCGCACAATCAGACAGTAATGTTTATGCAACAAAAAGAATAGCTAAGAATGGCCAATAAGATGCGTGTTAGCTCATTCTGGCAAATGTGGTACACTTGAGTTATACATACCTGGAAAATCTGTAGGGAAGTACATGAAAAGGGTGCATTGTACTCGGTTATTGGTGTGATAAAGGCTGTAAACTATGGAAGTATAATGTCTTTTGATGTGGATGCCCTGCACATACTCAGCAATTGTGTTACAGAGTAGTTAACACCAAGGCCACATGCTGGTGGATGCTCAGCATACCATCGTCCTCAGTACACAGGTCAGATACCACTTAATCTGCACATAGGGGTGTATTGTCTACATTATCATTGGGCTGTGCATTTGCTTTAATAACATAACAAATCTCCCATGATTTTGTTTCATCTAATGTGTCTTCATGGCTGTGGAAGCAATCTTTTGTGAGTGTTGATACTGCCCATATTATACTAATATCACGGTTGGATTCAATGATTGTACATAATCTGCACTCCTCCAGAAAGCTGTTTGGACACAGGATGTGTATGTCATTCTTGACATATGTGACTTACATAATGTACAAGAAAAGGCCTAGCACAAGGCCCTGAGATACTGACCTGATCACTGGACTCTCTCTCTCTCTATATATATATATATATATTGGTCACTTCACGCACTTCAGCATATTTAGATGTCACATAAGTGATCCAGTGATCTACCCACTTGGTGATATAGGTGTTAATGGCCACTTGTGACAGTGTTGCAGTAATACCTCAGGTGGAATTGTGTCAGTTGCCGTGGCCTAGTCAAGTATGCAAGATGATAGTGTTGTCATCATGCATGCCCTGGTTGACCTTCATGACTGCATTTAACAGACGTAACAGACATGAATGTCGCATGAACAAATCACACATGTCTTTCACACACAGTCGAGACATTATCAGTGTACATTTAGAAAATGTCCATGGAGACATGTTGGTCTACCTCACAGATGAGGAGAGTTAGGATGTGGTACAAACACCAGACCACACAAGCTCCCAAAGGGAGCTAGGAATTCTCCTCAAACAAAAAAAAAAAAACACCAAGCACTGCTGTAGCTGCCAATTTTCTATATTTACTTCATCCCGGGACCTCAGCTTCATAGGCCTTCAATGGAATAACATAATACAATCCGAGCAGCCTTTTAGATTCCATCTCCACATTAATTCAATTAAATAATTAAACAATTAAACAATTTTCTTTAATAATTACACAGCTTAGAGCTTAAAGATGTAACCCCACATTATCATACACCATAAATATATTAAATAAATTAACACCAGAGTGAATGAAATTCACAAATGACACTTTTTTAAAACATCACTTCTAGTACACATTATTATGACACATTTCCATGTTTTCTCAAACATCATAGTTACTTATATATCTCAAAAAAAACACATGAAAGAGAACATTTCAAACTACCCCTGAAACTCTATTATAAATATTTATTCATATTATACATTTTATAAACTTATTTATCAAATGTAAACTTTTTTAAAGATTTAAACCTCATTTTTATTGCACATGTATTTTTATTATTATTGTATATTAATCTTATAACTCAAATTAATTAATTTATTCATCCAAAATTAATTGTTTCATACCTAGTCATCAAGTCAGTTCTATAAAATAAGATAAACTTCATTAAGTGAATTAACCATCTAAATCCCCCAATCAATGTCCAAATTGAGACCCCCTAGGGTATAAAGTGCCCAGATATACTATTAATTTAGTTTCTAACTTGATCAATTTTCGTTTAAATTCACCCCCCCCCCAAAGAATGTTCTTCAGAGGGTTTTGCTAAAACACTAAAGAAAAAACTATCTATACTATCTATACTACCCTCATGTGTGTTGCAAAAGTGATGAGCCACTGGGCTATCCAACCTCCTATTTCTTACATCACCCAAGTGCTCCAATATCCTCAATTTCACCTTTCTTTTTGTCTGTCCCACATACCATTTACAAGGTGTACATCCACATCCAATGATGTAGACTGAATAAATAAATGAATAAAATTAATAAATTAATTACTTTGAGATATAAGATTAATATGCAATAATAATAAAAATACTTGTGCAATAAAATGAGGTTTAAATCTTAAAAAAGTTTACATTTGATAAATAAGTTTATAGAATTTATATTATGAATAAGCATTTATAATAGAGTTTCAGGGGTAGGTTGAAATGTTCTTTTTCATGTGTTTTCATTTTTTTTTGAAGTATATAAGTAACTATGATGTTTGAAGAAACATGGAAATGTGTCATAATAATTTGTAGTAGAAGTGATGTTTTAAAAAAGTGTCATTTGGGAATTTCATTCACTCTGTGTGGTGTCAATTTATTTAATATATTTATGGTGTATGATAATCTGGGGATACATCTTTAAGCTCTAACCTGTGTAATCATTAAAGAAAATTGTTTAATTGTTTAATTATTTAATTGAGTTAATGTGGAGATAGAATATAAAAGGCTTCTGGGATTGTATTATGTTATTCCATTGAAGGCCTATGAGGCCGAGGTACCAGGTTGAAGTAAATAAAGAAAATTGGCAGCTACAGCAGTGCTTGGTATTTTTTTGTTTGAGGATAATTCTTAGCTCCCTTTGGGAGCTTGTGTGGTCTGGTATTTGTACCAAGAGAATCAGGATTTGTCTATACATGCATGCATCAGGTGCTGTTTTCCCCTCAGTCAGATGTATGCATGTTGATGCACACCCTAATATGGGAACACATTTCATCTGGAGGCTGTGTTGAAGTGTGGATCCAACTGTGTCTGGTAGGTCCATGTTCTGAGTCATGATATAGGCAATCTGTGATGTTGTCATGGCCCATTGATTCTGTGTTATTAGCCATACAGAGTGCACACAGATGTGCTGCACTCATCAGCATAGAAACTAAGAATAGATTGCATGTATACTTTGGCTGATGAACAGAAGTGATGGGAGTGAATTGTAAGACAAACACTCAGCTGATTGTTCACTTTGGTAGCATCTACATGCACATCTGTGCTTACTTCTGTATTCCACTTAACATTTCAATTGTATTGGAATACATGATTTGTGAAAAGACCTAGACATACAACCATAGTCACTCATCACATTCCATATACTGGTACCATGCGCACAGTTATGCAACTGTAACAATGTCATGTACTTACATCAATTGCACAACATATGCCTATATGTGTTTCATGTGCAAGCTGTGTTTAAACAGCCTGATGCCATATCACATGGTTTAAAACTAAATGCAAAAAAGTGCCATTATTATTGCCTTTTGCAAAGTGGAATTCTCCGCTAATTGCAGTATTGACAACAACCCCCCTCCCAAGCTCAAACCCAGTGGTGCAAGACCTGGGAACACAGGTAGACAGCAAACTGAACTTCGACCACTATGTTTCCACAGAGGTAAGGATGACCTTCTATATCCTGCACCTCATATGTCAGGACATCGCATCCAGGTCTGAGGATGTTATAACACATCTGTACTCAGCACTCATCAGACTACTAATAGAGTACAATGCTCCCTTTTGCATGTACCTCACCCAACACCTGCAGCAGCTGGAGAGACAACAGGGGTTCTCAACATGAAAATACAGGGCCTACAAACCATGCCATGATGTACATGAACAGAGTGAAAGCTCTGTCACTGTACTCTGTATTGTATAGGCAGCTGATAGCTGACTTGTGCATAGCCTACAGGTCAGTCTCTGACCCTGACCTGAAGGAAATTCTGCACATCCAGAAATCTAATGGTATAAGAGTCACTTACTATAGGCATCTTAACCTAGCTTGTGACATTAACAGAACTTGCTTGAGAGACAGCTATAGCTGATGACATCAGCAGAGTCTGGTGAGAGGAAGATGGTAATAGCAGTAGCCTACATGTTGGTGTACCATGCTGTCTCAAATGTCAACCAAGTGAACACACACACACACACACACACACACACACACACACACACACACACACACACACACACACACACACACACACACAAAACAGTTGACTGCTGTGACAACAGAGCCCGACCTAAGTACACTGTCTAAAGATCTCTGTATGAAATGCAAGTGCCACAGCACAAGTCGAATGTTTACAGGGCTGCAGGACAATTTATAGTGGATGGCATCAGCATTGGATGCTTGAGAGAAGATGTTGGGAGGCCTGCATGAAAAAGATATGTAGGCATGTCCAGCTGTCAGAATATAGTACACCATGGGATTGTAGTGATGACTGAAGGATAAACAGTTATGCTCTTCTGACTAGACAGAAACACACACACACACACACACACACACACACACACACACACACACACACACACACACGCACACACACACACACACACACCCACACACACACAGACCAGTTGAGTGCAGTGAGATTAGAACCCCTACCTAATTAATTACACACACAAAAGAGAACTCAGTACTTACTGCAAGCCATGACACAGGTCTAACTTTTACAAACCTGCAGGACAATTTATTGTGGATGACATCAGCATTGGATGTTTAAGAGAAGATGTTGGGAGGTCTGTCTGAAATGGATAGCTAGCCATGTAGAGCTGTTAAGATATTAAAAATCTGCATGTTACCACATTGATGAGTGTACAAAGTGTAGCATTTGCTGTTGAGTTTCCAATGTGCATATATACCTTAAAAAGACAGATTTGCAAATTATTTGCATACAGCTGTCCACATTACTACAAGTAATGGAAAATCTGAATGTGCATTGTTATTATAAAGATGTGTATTCTATGTAAGAATACATTTATTTGTTTCTGTAGTGTAGTTGATATATTTGAGAACAAGTACTGAGAGACCAAGTTTGAAGTGCATTGGTGGAGGTAACAGATGACTGCAGTGTAAATATGTGCTCTTGTCTTAAAACGTTATTTCCCTTAGTTTGTGCTTTTACATGTACTTTCATGACATGAAGACTAAATGGACAGTAAGCATAAGTAATGCATGCTAATGTAAACTTTTAGTAATGCACCACTAAGCAGCTGGTTTAAACTATCAGTGGCAAAGTGTTTGTGCATGTGAGATGCACATTTCTACTGCTTTCTCTGTTTTCACATAGCTAAGTAGTTAGCAAACATGAGCCTCATTGATAAAATTATGAGAGTCCTCATTACTGAGTGCATGAAACACACCTGCTGCTTAGTGGAGTTTGTGGCAGCAGGTGTAAATGTATTGACACTTTTTCTGGAGCCCAGATGATATAGGGTTTGAATTCAGGTGTTTGGAATAGCTTTAATTATGTAGTTGTAATGCAGTGAAGTAACTGTTTATTCTATATTCATTGTGTGTTACCTTAGTGCAGTGTGTTTTGGGGGCATTGCGCTGAGGAAACGACACCACTGAAGAGACATTCACCATTGCTTGGCATTCATGCAGGATGCCAAATTCCATGCAAATGCAAAGATCAAAAAGGAAAGGAATCTATTACTTTTTTTTAATTATGTGTGTTGTGTGTGATTCTATCTTTGACTGGATTAAAGGTGTTAAAAATGAGGTAGATAGAAAGTGGTGAAATGGAAGGGGGCAAGCCATGGGAAGAACAAAGGGAAATGTGTAGAAGGGAGATAGAAAAGAACCATAGCTATCCACGTCTTCAACATTGTAACATGAAAGTATGTACAGAATATTAGCTGTATTCAGATTGTCACCTCAACAAAGAGGGGTGAAAACAACACAGTCATGGTACAACTGGTCAAATAAAGTGTATCAGGAAGACGTGTGTGAAATAGAGAGCTATGTATGGGGTGATATTAATTTTCTGGGACAGGTGCCCTTATTTATTTATTTTTTTTACTTCAGTAAGAGAGGAATGTTGTGTAAGGGATGTAGATATTTCTAGGTAATGTAAGTAGGGTAGATGAGGAAGCAGATGCAAACAAACAGGATAAAGAAGACAAGCCACTGGGACAGTGAGGGAAGCAAAATGTTGGGGGACACCATGATTGGGGTTAGGGAGGGGACTATGCCCATCAAACATGGGACTGTGAGATTCTAGTCCTCACCCACTCACCCACAGGACTGTTATTACTGTCCCCTTACTCCACTAGCTGTTGGAGTGTTTGACGTCTTCTCCTATGGGACATAAGTGAAAGCAGCCTCTCCATCCAGCATAGGCGTGCATTAATGGTGCAATGCACAGCCCTATGCACCAACCCTGGCATCTGTTGGTGAGTGATAAAATCCCCACCTCTGCCACTACTCCTGGAGAGTACCACAGCACGAGCTGCTGAGGTAAAGCTATCTGATGTGGAGGGCCTAGGTAGTACAGGGGCATCAGAGGCAGTACTGCCATGTTGGGTCTCAGATGTGCTGGGCATCAGTGCAAGAGCTGGTGGACTGGGGGTAGGCTGAGCCTTGGGGGATGTCCTACTTCCCCATGCTGTACATCATTTTGTGCTTTGTCAGACATGGATGACATGGAAGCCTTTTGATGACACAGAAAAAAAAAGAGAGATAAGGGTTGGGGTGAGAGAAAAGAAAAAAGTTAAAATAAGTACCATCATATGTGTCATATAATGCATTATAACAATAATAAAATATGTTACCACAACTTTTACATTTAAGTATACTTCTTAACCACTACAAACTATAAGTAAGGATTGCTGTGTGTAATCATTGCAATGTGCATATATTTCACATATGCTTTTTCCAATTATACAGATTAAGTTAACAGCAGGGCATTTATACCAATTGTGTTGAAATTAAATAATGTACTATTTTTAAAGAATTTTACTATGTATCTGCTACTTGTGTTGTTTGAACCCACAACATCTGACTACAGTTTTAGACTTGAATCCTAGAGTTGGCTTGTACTACAGACTGAAGAATGCAGGCTTGCTTTTACAGTTCTGATATGCATGAGTACTTTGCTACAACTAGGCAATAAACTAACTTCTCCCACGATGTGAATATCTTTCTGCCCACCAAAAATACGCTGATAAATAATCCAATAATTGCGGCTAGGAGGTAACCAAGGTGTCTAAACAGCTCGTACATAAAATGTTGACATAAACATTTAAAACTCTGTATCTCTTAAAAAGAAAAAATCTGTTAAAAAGAAAAAATCTCAATAAACAGATTTTTTTCTTTTTAAGAGATACGGAGTTTTAAATGTTCAACATTTTATGTATGAGCTGTTTAGATGCCTTGGTTATCTCCTAGCCGCAATTATTGGATTATTTACTTTGCTACAACTGTATAGAAAAAAATAATGTAGTTGTGTTGCATGCATGCCCCTTGTTTCACCCATCTCTCAAGATGCTCAGCATGAGCCTCTCTATTCACCATAATCTATGGGTTTGCTGTGGAATAAAGAGAAAAGAACAAGAGAAGAACATTAGATGTAATAGGCTTGCCTATATGCAGCTTTCTATCTACTACAAATTATTTTTATCAGTATACTTACACAACTGTGAGATGTCCTGAACTCATCCAGCCACTGGTTGAGAGTATCCCTCTTGCACCTTTTAAGGTTATTAAAGTGATGCCTACACTGTTCTCCAGTACTTAGAATGGCAGTTGCAGTGGAAACAGCCTTGGCCAGACTATTACAAGACTTAGACTTGCACTGGGAACTGATATAGTCCCCTTGCAAGAGCCTTCAGCAATAGTGCTTTACAAGGAGCCCAGTGAAGATTCCAGACTCCTCAACACCCCACCCCAGCACCCTAAATTTTGTACCTTCCCTTCTGCCACCAGACATGTCCGACCATGGAAAACAGCAATAGTTAAGAATAATTTCCTGCCAATGCTTGTTATTGCATTTACTAGTATTGCAGAAACCTGAAAAATGATGCCTTAGTTTAAAGGCTGTTTGCTGCTGGAACTGTTAAGCGATTCAAATTTGCAGACATGTACTGGGGGCATAAATTTTATGACCTGGCATTTTTTTTACAGCTTTAGACACTGACAAAACTAATGTTTACAGTGTGGGATTCAAACTTATGCATAAGAGACAAAATATTTTATTCACAGTGGTGATTTTTCATCCTTACCACAGAAGAAGTGCTTCTCAGACATATTCATTATTTACATGTAAATGGGTATGACAGACTGAGGGATTAGCCATCTATGTGTGTAAGCTGACAAGGTCCTGGTTTATACCTCTCTGCGTATATGAGTATTATTGAAGTCTGCAGACCATCCAAGGCCAGAGAACACAATTATGATTGCAGAAACATATTAGTCAGTATACCCTCGCTCTCACAAATAATTCATATGAGTTTATTAAGACTGAGTGTACAACCCTTTAAAAAATTGAGAGTGTGTTATATTTTTTCATGTGAATTTTAATAAAAAGTGAAATTGTTCCATAAAAAATATTTGGAATTTTCTGTATTAGAACCCATGTTGTTGTTGTCTTTCGGCTTTTCCTGGTTAGGGGTCGCCACAGTGGAACTCCGGTCCACTAATGATTGGCAGCAGATTTTCACGAACGTCGAGGTGCCAGCTCGATGTTCAACCTTCAATGAAGGCATGCCCATTTACACATGTCTTTCGAATGCCCACCCAACCGCGGGGAGGACATGCAGACTCCACACAGAAGGCACTCCCCGCACTCCAGCCGAGAATCGAATGGGAGAATCTCTTGCTGTGAGGCAACAGTGCTATTGCTGCACCACCGCGGAAGTTCTGTATTAGAAACCATGATCATTTGTATTGCAGCCTTGCACTTACATCTGCTGCTACAGGAATAGTTAAAAAGAGTTGGATATTTTCATATTCATTAACTTCTGTGTGATAACAGCTGTGCAACACCACATAGTGTGTCTGTGCAGTGCACAAGATACAGAATAGACTGTATCCATTTTGAAATAGTCTACTTTCTGCTTCCTCTCTGCAGGTGTTCTATACCTGCAGGTGTTGGGGAAGGTTGCTAACTGCCATGCAATGCTGCTTAGCACATTTGAGCAATGGAAAGTAAAAAAAAAATGCAACAATGTATCCTTTTTAGAATCGAGAAAGTCTGCATCTTATCTGCAGGTGTTCTATGTGCTTCATGTGTAGGCCATTAGTCCAGATTTGCAGGAATGGTAACTGACACACAAACATGAGAAGCAAAGCGAAACATGTTTTATCTGTGTGAGCAGTGTTTCTTAACTTTCATCCTTGAAAGACAAATGTGGGACATGAACCTTGATCTACAGAGAGTATACACTGTGTGAATCAATGCATTTAGCAGATGTGCTACACATGTGATTCACATGTGTAGCTTATATATTTATCACAGAACTACATTCATTGTATTTATCCATTTCCCATTTTTGCACTAATCTGCACACCCCCCACAAATACTGGCATTAAAATAAAATAAAATAAAATAAAGAAATATATCAAATAAACAAGATTACAAAATATATGTTAACATATATGAAAGATTTTTACACAAGTCTGGATTTGAAATCTCTCACTGATGAACCCACAAAACACAGTGAGGGTGTCTTATCCCTCTTTGTCACAGAAACAACTTTGTAGCAAGAATGAAATTCATTGTACATACAAGTCCCAAATCATGTATAGTATTAGCAAAAAATATGTCATTTGTATGCTTCTGAGAAGTTAAATCATCCACAGTATTAACAAAACATATAGCAATTGTACACTTCCGACTTGTTTGTAAATGTGTTCATTTCAGATGTAGCACAATGAATGATCACACAATTGCTTGCAGTGATGTCGCTCTGTCTTATCTTTCAATGGTGTTCATTCTTCTCTTCCCTGGGCAGTAATCTGAGACATGCAGTCTGTAAGGCATTTTGTATTATTGTCCTTATAATTTATGAGAATATCCAATGGCAATCATATACAGTTATCAACAAAGGCAGGGGAGTCTGGATATTAATGAAGAGAAACTGAGAAATGTGTGCTGCTCACTTCTATTTAAAACCTTGATACAATTACTTCTACACTATGTAAGTGTATCCTGGCTCACACACCCACTGCAGGACAAGGAGAATTAAATCTTTTGTATTCCTTCTCCCTCCCACTGACCATTCACAGTTGCAAACTATTAGCAACACATAGTGCCTATACTATGTTTACATGTGCTACATGAACCCAACAGTTTTGGATTCAGCAATTTTAATGAGTACACACCTCATTTGCATATTTACTGTGCTCTGTGCTACACCATAACAAGGTGACCATGTAGCAAGGTGAACTTGAAGGTGAGAGGACTTGCGTATTTACTGAACACACAGGATTGATGTTCCTTTAGATTTATCTGCACAGAAGGCTCCTGATGTTGCTAAAGTATGCTTGTATTTTTCAGGTGCATGCCAGATTTTTTCACATTCTATAAAGAGAACTGTTATTTATATGTATTTGGGGATTAAACTGTTATTTGTATGCACTTCATATACTTCACACTTAGCATAGGCATTTTTCCATACATTGACATTTACAGATACACAGCCTTATTAACTGTTATTACAAGTGTTATTGTTAAAACTGGTTACCTTACAGTTTTTTCTATCTTATTTCATGGTAATGTAAAGTATTATATTGTCAATGGCATGGGGTTTGTTGGGCATAGCGAGAGGTGCCTAGCAATCATATACAATTTACTTATGGGTTTTTGAATTGCAAGTGTGTGCACATTTTGTAAATATTTTGTGGGAAGCATTCATAATGGGTGAATTATGTGTCATTCCTTGGATTTTACAAACTGTCATTTTCCTTTTGTTTTTGGGGTGTGTGAGCCAACTACTATTTGTGTGTTCCACCATCCTGATTTGGTTGATAAGCATACAGTTCAGCTGCTTATTCTGTAGTTAGCATGCCATGATGTTTACAGTATTTAGGTGGCTCTACACAATGTAAATATACTTACAGAATACAAAACAGTGCATTTCCATGTGTGCATTGTGCTGCAATGAGAACACAGTTTTTGCAGACCTTGTAGGCTTTACTAAATCTGCATCTAGTTGTATTTAACCACAAACACTAAGAACTACTTCAACTTAACCTCTCCAAACTGTACCATAATTGAACTTGTAACCCATACAAACATTCTAGGTTTTATCTAAAGCAGTAAATAAATAGAAACTTATTGCCCTTTATAGGATAAAACACTACACTTTAGATGAAACAAGGAAAACAATTGCAACAACTTACCGACTCCCCACTGTTTTATATTGTACTCTTGTCTTTATAAATCTGCATGCTGCCCAATCTCACTTACTCAAACAATACTACAATAAAATAAAACTTTTGTTAATATTTCATACAGAACTTAACACTGCTTAGCTCTACAAAAAGTTCAGTAAACTGCAACATCCCTTAACCATCTCTCCATCAGTACACACAACCTAACCTACAAATTAGATAAATATCCCAGCATCAGCAGCAGCAGCATCATTTCTCACCAATCTTCCAAAAGTATTCTCCACTCCACTAACACCTATTACTAGTCATAAAATATATTAACTCTGTAGATGTCTGCCATTGCTCCTCTGTGTATCCATCATTTTGAACTCCATCCCACTCACCTTAAAACAAACCATTAACGTCTCTATCTTTAACCAGCAGCATAAACAACAGCTAATGGACAAATGGTCATGTTCATGCCAGTCACATCAACTCCTTAATATCCACTAATGTTCAACCTCCAAATAAAATAAGTATCTACCCACAGAAAATAATTCTTATAAATGTTTTTTAATTTACCATCTTCTGGATACTGCATTTATCTATGAATTCTCTCTAGCAAGCTGTCCCAAATGTTTACCCTTACCCCATCAATTAAACCTCTCACTACACCTCAACAAATGTATTCACTATGCTCTTGTTTCAGCTTAATATATCTTCTAGTATTATTTGCCATTCTACTGTACTTCATAATCTATTCATCTATCTTAAAACTCAATAACCAGCTATATGCTTGCCAACAGTTTTCTGCACAATATAAACTACTCCTGGCCTCTCTTGTACCTCACCTATAGCAGTCAAGTGACTCATCTATTAATGCTGTATATAAGCCTGAACCAAGATAGCAGTATTAATAATGGACATTGTACTGTAGTCTTAATAACGGACATTGTACTGTAGTTGCACTACTTACTTGTTCACACTTATCTTCCTCGCTTCTATGTTGATACTGATTATTTAAGGCCTTTAGCCATGTTTGTATCATGCAATCTAATAAGGTATTTCTGTACTGCAGTAGCTCTAATTAGCTGTTGTTATTGTTCAAGATATTCTTATTTCTTCTACCTTTTGGTTTAATAGTTATGACTACTCGCTGCTGTAACATCTTTCTGTCTTTTTATCACTAACTGAGAGTTGTTTACAATGCTCTTATTATACTTGTAGTCCTTTTCTTAGTGTATCCCATTGTATTCTGTGTGGAATTTTTCTCCCTATGCCTTCAGTGAAAATGGGCCTTGTGCTCCATCAGACTATCTCAGTAAGCAAATGCTAATAAATAATAAATAAATATAAGTTTGTGAAGTAAGCAATTGCTTGAGTATTGAATTTTTAACATTATTAACTTGTTTAGTTTGTTCATAGTTTTTGTCTTCTTTTTATGGAAGACAATTTTCATTGATCTGAATATGTGGCTAATAAAGTACTTATTTACTTTTGCCTTTAGCTGGTTGGTTTTGACATTGTGTATTTTGCTTCTTTCTTTTCTTTTTCAGTTGATAGAACTATGCTGATATATATTAAAACATAATGTAAAAACATCATATGATCTTTTTTGCAAATATTAAAATATTTTTGCATTATCTTATTGTATCACAGTTTTGTAAGACCTTTGTATCATCCAAGAGTCAGCGAACCTTAGGTACGGTCTTCTTCATCCCTTCCTCATTTATCTAACCATACTGTAAAAACGTGTTTAAACCAATACTACTGTTATTTTAAGAGTCAAGTTAAATCCAGTCATAAATGTTTCCTTGGCTGTCTATAACTAAAATGCTTCACTCACTCATTGTCCCCTTAATGTTGAGTCAAAGCTCAAAAGCATAACTTCCAATCTCAGGGAACAAGTATTAACTGAATTCATTAATATAGCTCTCTCTATTAAGTTGTAGTTTGGGTGTGTCTCCTTAGACATGAATTTCTCCGCTTTGGGTTTGCTATACACATGTTTTTTTTAAAATTTGAAGGTTTGAGTCATATAATTCCACCTGTTCTACCTTTCAATGCTTAGGAAATCACTTCCCAAAGATATTATCCATAGATGACCTTGCAGGTTATGCACTGCGTAGGTAGCCCTCAGAATAAATTTTATCAGAATGCTTACAGTTATCTTTAAATACAAAACTGATTCAAGAACAATTTTGTAAGTAAGCCTTGAAAACTGCCACACTGACATCATGAACTGGTATTGTGAGTGGGATACCTGATTACTTAGGATTTAGGCTGGGTAGCTGATGCCTTGCAGAACTGTGAAATCAGAGTCTTACTTTTCTGTTTCATTGAACAGCATTTGATGACAGCTGGTTCAGTAATAAAAAGTGCACCATGTATTTGCCCCAAAAATGCAATGTGCTAGTCATTAAATTTATACCCAAAGTATCATTATTTTGTCCATGCAGTAAATATTGTTACTGAGGTTAAAAAATCTGGACAAACATTCTAAACAACATGAGGACATAGTTCTACAATGCAAGTACAATAACTCCTAGGTGGCTAGGACTGAACACCAAAAATACAGCAAAAAAGTGTATAACTATCACTCTCTATACTAAGAAAATGTTTGCAGTATTAGTAACATAAATGCTTTATATACAGGATGTGCCACATACCAGTTTGGTTGGTAATCTCCCCCTCAGGACATAGGACACAATCAAAGCAACAGACTGGCTGACCCTTTCGAGCTGACTTCCTGTATCCTAGAAAACAGTTCTCACTGCACACAGAATGTGGAACCTAGGATGCAGAATGAATTAGCAGATATATGCCCACATTTATTGACTGTGAATTATAACTGGAAAACTACAAACAAAACCACAATTAATTGTTTTTGTTTTGTCATATTTAAAGGAAAACTCCACTCTCTCTCTCTTACAGTATAAGTCAACCATTAGCTTTCTTTTTTTTTACAACAGTATGGTTGCTACATGGTCTAGTTACTAAAAACCTGCCTACATTTTATAAAACTTTCATTTTCTTGTCTTGGAATCAAATGAAAGAAAAAGCCCACCCCACATTTTATTAAGCTTAAGTTCTCACTTTGGCATCTGCATGACATAGCACAGACACAGGGAAATCTGCATTCCTTCCTGCTAGGTACTGCCCACAGTTTTGCATTGATTATCAGTCTTGCTGATAGCAACAGCTTCTATAAACATTTAGAGTGTTGTGAAACTATTTTACACTGTCTTGGCTGCAGACAGGGAGAGAAACAATATCAGTGTAGTTAGTTGACAGGGTTACCACCTTTCCCTCTTTCTCTTGGGCAGTCCTGATTTGGACTATTCTGTCTTGTGTGTATATGTGTGTGTGTGTGTATGGGGGGGGGGGGGGACAACACATGAAAAATAGCAAATGTCCTGATATTTTACAAGAAAAAAGATTTTCTCACTTTTCTTTAAATGTTGCAGAAAGCTGTGATACTACATTTAAATCATGTTTATATCATATACACAAAATGCGAACAACACTGCACATCACATACACTTTATTTTTGGTAATTATGCAAAAAAATAATTAATTTTCATTGGTTAATGGCATGGTTGCCCAACAAGATCTCAAGATTCAGTACGAATGTCCTACTTTGGGCTTTCAGAAAAGGTGGCAAACCATATAGTTGACCACATTTTTTTCTTATAGTGATACATTTTAAAAAATATTCTTGTCTGTGCCTAGAGTCATTTTATAGAACATTGTGTTTTATTCATGCAAACAGCACAGAGAACTACTATTTTGCTATGCTCAAGGATTATGGTTTTAATGAAGTGTTGGTATGCTGTAATATAACAAATTAAGAAGCAGATATGCACCAGAAGTGAGAAACGTTAATGCATGAAGGCATCTAGGTCTCATTTTAAATAATAATCTCATAACAACCCAAGTTTAAGAACAGTTGGCTGCATCTTTTTGGGACTATGCTTGTAAAATACTCAGTAGGATGCTTAATTGGGATCTTTTGAAAAGGGAAGGAGCAAACTACATAGAAAAAAATGGGAATTGTGGGAAAAGTATATGCAGAGCAGGAACAATGTTTAAGCGGCAGGATTTGAATAAGCTATATAATGCTTAACTGACAATGACTAGAATGTTTATAATTAATTAGTAATGTTTACAACTACAGTTGTTGCAATGGTGCCTGTGATGTAAACTGTTTACAACTAAAGTGATTTAATTTTGTATGTTTTTCATTTATATAAATGTAAAATTGCTTTTGTCACATGTGGAAATTTAATAAAGATGTTGGGGGGAAAAAAGACTACAAACTAACACATCTTACAAAAAAACTGCCTCTAGGATTCATTAAACTCCATGCAGAAATAGTGCAATTTCTGCACGGAGTGGTTCATGTCTGTGTAGCCACAGCAGCGCAGCCTGCATATTCATGAAAGCATGCTGCTGCTAAGACTAAATGGAAATGAACCATAAACGAGAGCAGGGTGAGTGTTTAAGTAGTGCATGGACTACAAACACAACCCTGAACTCAGAAAGTGCAGTATGGCACTTTTCAAATCCATTTCTGTTCCGTGGACACTGAAAGCAAAAATAAAAAGGTATTTTCAGTGTCCATGGACACTGAGATAAGTAGCAGATCAGGAAATAAATGCAGGAGGTGTGTGGCAGGCTGTCACACACCTCCTGCATTATAAAAGTGCCATACAGCACTTTGCAAGTGCTGTCAGTGTCTGCGGACACTGACAGCTAATAAAATAGCTCTTGTCAGTGTCCACGGACACTGAAATAGCCAGCAGATGATCAAGGAAATGCAGAGGGTGTGTGACAGGTTCTGTGACATACTCCCTGCATTGTAAAAATGCCGTACAATACCTCACAACCTGCTAAAGCAACAAATGTGGATAAAGGAACAAATAATGGGTGGACAAAGCCCTAATAGTAGGGACACTGTTTAAATATTGCCATTACAAACTTAGAAAGTTTATAGAAAACAGATTATGCATTAGCATGAATTTCCGAAGGATAGAAGTCTGAAAGTCAAATGTATGCCATTATTTCCTGACTGCAGTCCTCCATGACATTTCAGAAAAAACATAATGCTCACTATATAATATAATAAGATAATAATAATATAATAATTTTTTTTCTGTAATAAGGAATGTTTAAGCATAGCTAAATGGGTGTGTGTGTTATGGCCCATTGCACAGCATTGCTTAAACATCCCATAGAAGATAAATAAAAATATATAGCTAAGCTTTCCAAACCAAGATAGTGTAGGGGCTAGAGTCCTGACTTTGCATGTAGGAATTCACAGTTTGAGTACCAAAACAGGCAATTCATTTTTACACGGGAAAGCAGTGTTAAAAGTACTATTTTCATCATAAAATATGTAGTAATTGATTTTTGTCAACCAGGGTAGTGTAGCTGGTGTGAAATGGAAGTGTGAGTGCATATAACATGTGAAACCACCCATGTATACACGTGTCCCATACAGTATAGTCACACCCCTTGCTACTGTAATGAAAGCACATAGAGGCATGTCATGTAAAGTAAATCATATACACCTACTAAATTAAGTCATTAGTCTGATATTTTATAAAAATAAAAAGCGAACAATGGTTAGCAATGCTCAGCAAGTTTAAGCATTGCTCAGACATGAATGCTAATTAGTAGATAGCTCAGCTAAGCAGATTTGTGCACTGGTAAGAAATGCTCAGCATACACTCCTTTAAGCACTGTTAAACTCAGCTTAGCAGGATTGCGCACTGCTTAGCAGAGCTTAACATTTTCAAAATGGCCCAATGAAGGCAATGGGTGGGAATATCACCTTATCTAAATGGTTCAGATGGGAATACAGCCAGATTCTGTTATAGCCTATCTGTGCAGGTACTATATGGCTAGCGTAGGTGAGGGAGCATGCTTTTGGGTGCAGTGCTGGGGCTTTTAGGAGTCCAGTGTCATGGTTTGACTCCTTGTAGAAAACCATAATGAGAGACTGCTGCAGGGCCAATACCAGGGCTCACAATACAAAGCAAACGCTTGGGACCGTCTCACACATGATCTCACCAGTGCTACTGGCTTCTCCCAGTCTGGTGAGCTGAGATGGCACCACTATGCTGACTTAAAGCAGAGGAAGGGGGCACTCTTGGCCCAGTGGATCCAAGATGCACAGGCATGGAATGCTCAGAAGTGAGTAAGTATCACTATCAAGTAGCTTGTAGCAGATACTAGCCTGAGAATGTTATAGACAGGTATGCATAATGTTTGTTTTTCCACTCTACACCTGCAGCAGAGAGGGATAGTAATGTTGCAGCCGATGCTGACAGACTGCTGAGGCTACACTGACAGGCTGGTGAGTACAAATCTATTTTGAAGTATATTGGGCAAATAGCTGAGTAGGAGCACATTGTTTACTGCTAGTAGGTATACTGGTACTCTGTTAACTAAATAAATTAAATAGTTTGTCTGACTAATAATGATGTCTAATAAAGATCCCTAACAAAAACTGTTGTGTTTACTCTGGTATGTTGTTGTAGACATATATGGAATGTATACCGGTTATATACTGCACTAAGCTCTGAACCCTGAATAGTAATGTGTAAAGTTTCAAAGTATGTTCCATGCAGCATTGCCTTGTGATAACCTTTGCTTTCCAGATTGTAGTAATCCAAAGGATTAATGCACATTACACTATCTGTCATGCAGGCATCACAAGATTATAAGGCAGACTGTGTAACCAAAATACTATTAGGTAGAAACCAGTGAAACAAGAAACAGCAGTTCCCCAGTAGCTCTGTGTGATGAGAAATAACTTCATGTTAATTTTGAACACCCAGACATGGTTTAAATCCAGGGACTGGTACTAAGATGTGAGCATATCTACACACAAGGAATCAGGAATAAATGTGAAAACAGTCAGTACTAACAGATATTTTCTCCACAGGTTTTACAGGTAAGGAAATGTTGGTAGTAGATGTATGAAGGGTATACCAATTAACTGTGTACAAATGTTCAACTATCCCACTGCATGCCTGCAAATGACAGCAGAATAGCTACATACAACATGCACTTTTCCTGATACATGTCTCTCAAGTGTCATGCTGTCATGGCTACTGGTCACTGCTGCCAAGAATCCTGCACAGAGATAGGAAACCAGTGGAAGTATGCCAGTAGCACACTCATATAACAACAGATCAGGGTACCCCTTCTGTGCCAGATATGTAACCCAGCCATGTATGAGTTCCCTCTAGTCATGTACCCCGAGTTGTTGCAGTTTCCCCATACCATTCCAGGTTGACAGTTTAATAGGTATGTTTATGCTACAGAAGCTATGGGCCACAGGTAAATGTAAGGTGAGGGCAGATCCACTGAGTACTGAGCAGTACTGTTGTGGAAAATAGATGCATAAACAGTTGTTAATGGACTTTGTGTCTCTCCCTCCACCCTCTCATCTGGATCAATACTAAAATTCATATACTACGGGTATGTTGTTCTTCAAACATAATGTTGGAACTTGTGTTCTATTATTGTTCATATATTTGATTGGTTGCATGTTAACACATCTTGTACAAATACCATTGTTGATGGCCTGTTGCTGTCAGTGTAACTGGCATGCTGTTATGATGCATACTGTTGTTCCATTTATGCATGCGTTCTGTTTGCTATGCAACTATTTCAAATCTGTCTTACAGTGTTAATTTGAAAACTGACGCATGCTGTTATAACTAATCTTGAAATATGTTGTTCATGACTAACCAACATATTTTGTAAAACCTCAACACCATAGCACATTTGGGAAGGCATATCCCAGTGGATCCACCTATCCTGCCTCATCTGGCTGTGGCACTGGGCCCCAATACATCTGGGACCCAACCCAGGACATCCTCATCCACTGGTCCTGCATCACCTTCGGATGGAACCACCTCAGGGGATGGGGCCCATCCCCCCGGGACAAAGCGCAGACAGGAGCCTGTCACCCACAGTCAGTTCTGGGGTTTGTTGCACAGCACCACTGAAACAGAGTTGGGTGGGCAGCTGTGCCAGATTGAGGCCTGCCTGGTGCACTTCAAGGGGCAGGCTAGCCCTCTTGTCCAGCCCCCAGCACAGCCACCATTGGGTCCGTAAAGGTGCAGTGGTGACTGCCCATGGGTGGGGACCTCAGTCTCACTGTATCCATTTGAAGGCTCATGGGCTTTGGATTCCACCCACCCTGTCAATTGTGTTTACCCCCCCTCATATGCCATATACCATCCCTGTCTGCTGTCTTGTCTGGCGGCAAATGCAATCTATCCTACCCAACCTATCTCCACAGACATATGTACAGCCCTTCCCCAATATCGTACTCTCACCTTAAAAAAAAACAAAAGGGCATCTGTCCCACAAAAAAAGTATTGCCCCATACATAGCTCCACATTTTGACCCCATGTACAGTGAAACCACTCAATCAACTCATGGATTATTCAGCAAATGTCTGTTGCCAATACCCCCTCCCTGGAGGGTGTGAGGCTGTGAATTCCAAATTCTACACATTATGCACAGCTGTTGCTACAGTAGAAATGTAGAGCTAAGGTCCTTTCCTAAACACGTTCTGCACATCCCTAGCTGGTTTTCCTAATGTTTTACCTCCTGCTTGCCCCCATTTCACCACTTTCCTATCACCCTTTTTTCTTTTTTAATTAAAATTAGTGTAGGTGTAAGTGACGGTACATGCTGCTAAGCTTCACTTAGCTTCAAGCAAACTCACGCAAACCTTCTTACAACTGCATAAAAGTGCCTTAATCACTCTGTATCTATCAGCCCTTGTTCTGACCAGCAACAAAACAGTCTGCCCCGCCAAACCTCAAACTCAGGAAGCTGTGCACTATAATCACAGCAACATACCACTACACCATCTGAGCTGTGAGAATTTTTAATGCTTTAACAAACATCTCATGCATTCTGGTCATTTAACATTAATGAAAAACATCATCACTCTCAAATCTGGAACCCAGAACCATGTGCACTACAATCATAGAAACATGCTTCTACAACATCTGAGCTGCAGGAGCTTACAATGTTTCAACAAACAAATCATGCACAACAGTCATTTAATAAGTATGTATTAATATATATATATATATATATATATATATATATATATATATATATATATATATATATATATATATATAAAAAATAAATAAATAATATATATATATATATATATATATATATATATATATATATATATTATTCAGCTGCTCTTACTGTAACTGTCTTAGTTGCTCTTCTGTGTGCTATCTGTTCAGCCGCTCTTACTCTGCACTTATTACTGCTTGTTAGTAATCTTCTAATTTACTGCCTTCTGCACTTGTTTTTTAGTCATTTGTTAATTTAATTGCATTTATTTGAACTGTATTTGCCGTAGTGTTGCTACACACTCAGGTGTGCTGGGCTGCACTACAATTTGAATTGTATTTACTGCTGTTTTAGCTGCTTTTCTGTAACAAAAAAAAAAATTCTAAGCTTGTTTCCTGCCTTTCCTATAATTACTCAAGTCCAGATACAGACTTGCTGTATCTAGGACTGTTGGCACGCTTCTGAGCCCCCCAAGCCTTTCTGTATTGGAGGGAAGCCTTTTAGCTTATCAGTGGGAGTGGTAAGCACTAGGTTGCCTATCTACCATGGGAAGAGTGTGTTTTGGCCATGAAATTGTAGTTCACTGTCCGTTTGGGCAGTTTTTCCATCTCTTTCTACTTTCTGGTTAAAAGCCTGTTTTGCGTTTGGTCCCCGCGTTTCCTATAACTAGTGTAGTCTAGGTACAGATTTGCTGTATCCAGGACTGTTGGTAAGTTTCTGAGCCCCCCAAGCCCTTCAGTGTTGGAGAGAAGCCTTCTAGCTTATCAGTGGGAGTGGTAAGCACTAGGTAACCTATCTTCCACAGGAGGAGTGGTTTCTGGCCCAGAAATTATAGTTTATTGGCCGTTTGGGAAGCTTTTCCATCTCATTCAACCTTCTGATTTAAAAGTCTGTGTTTGCGCTTGTTTCCAGCCTTTCCTGTTACTAGTCTAGTCCAGGTACAGATTTTCTGTATCCAGGACTCTTTGTAAGCTTCTGAGCCCCCCAAGCCTTTCCGTGTTGGAGGGAAGCTTTATAGCTTATCAGTGGGAGTGGTAAGCATCAGGTAGCCTATCTACCACAAGAGGAGTGGTCCCTGGCCCAGAAATTGCAGCTATTGGCTGTTTGAGCATTTTTTTTCCATCTCTTTCAACTTTTGGTTTAAAAGCTGGACTTGTGCCTGTTTCCTGCCTTTCCTATAACTAGCCTAGTCCGGTTACAGAGTTGCTGTATCCAGGATTGTTTGTAAGCTTCTGAGCCCCCCCAAGTCTTTCTGTTTTGGAGGAAATCCTTCTAGTTTATCAGTGGGAGTGGTAAGCACTAGGTAGCCTATCTTCCACGGGAAGAGTGAGTTTTGGCTCAGAAATTGTAGTTTATTTGGCCTTTTGGACAGTTTTCCATCTCTTTCAACTTGCTGGCTTAAAAACCTACGCATGTACTTGTTCCCCACCTTTCCTGTAATTAGTCTAGTCCAGGTACAGATTTGCTGTATCCATGACACTTTGTAAGCCTCTGAGTCCCCCAAGACTTTCTGTGTCAGAGGAAAGCCTTCTAGTTTATCAGTGGGAGTGGTAAGCATTAGGTAGCCTATCTGCCACAAGAGGAGGGGTTCCTGGCCCAGAAATTGTAGCTATTGGCCATTTGGGCAGTTTTTTTCCATCTCTTTCAATGTTCTGGTTTAAAAGCTGCATTTGCGCTTGTTTCCCACCTTTCTTGTAACTAGCCTAGTCCAGATACAGACTTGCTGTATCCAGTAAGATTCTGAGCCCCACAAGCCTTTCTGTGCTGGAGGAAAGCCTTCTAGCTTATCAGTGGGAGTGGTAAGCACTAGGTAGTCTGTCTACCATGAGAGGAGAAGTTCTTGGCCCAGAAATTGCAGTTTATTGACCATTTGGAAAGTTTGTCCATCTCTTTCAACTTTCTGGTTTAAAAGACCACATCTGCACTTGTTTCCCATCTTGCCTGTAACTAACCTACTGGGTAGCACTAGAAAGCCTTAAACTGACACAAGCTTTCTAGCTTAAAAGACAGACTTTGGAGTGACTAAGTATCAGTTTTCTGTACTTTCTTGCTGTACTTAACGGTTTTCCATCTAAACACAGATTTTCCAGCATTTATTGTGATTTAAAAGCTTGTTTTTTTACATATTGTACTTATTTGACACCCTGCACTTTTAAAAATTAGTTTTTGTTTAAATAATTTGTTTAACTGTTGTAGGCTACACACTAAAGTGTGATAGCCTTTTCTGCTAGTTTGTAGTCATTTAAAGCTGTTTTAAGTGTATATTTTACTGTTTTTGCCTTATCTTTTCAAAAAAAAAAAAATTCCTTGTTTTCCACATTTCTAAGCTAGTATAGTCCAGTTTTCAGGCTAGTGCTGAATTCAGGGCTGTGATACTAGTTTCTGAGTTGCCCATACCTTACTTGGATAGAAGGAAGTTTCTCTGATCACCTGTGAGAGAGGGGAGCTTTGAGCCACCTATCTGTCCCTGGAGGAGTGGTTCCAGCCCAGAAGTTAGTAGTTTATTGACCATTTTGGGCTAATTTCCATCTCTTTCATTTCCCTACTATAAAAACTGCATTTTCACGGTTTTGCACACCGGGCAGTGCCGGTTAGCTATGGTTAAATTATTCCTGGCTCCACTAAGTCTCCTCCTCAGTTTCTCCCTTGAAACGAGTCTAATTCTCAGCCTAAGCACTCAAAAAGCATCATACAGCCCAGTACTTGCTTAGACCTAATAGCAAGCACTAATATACCCTGACACTGATTGCCCAGCAGGGCAAGGCTTTTTATTCACCCCTCACCAACCAAACGACTAAGCAGCTCACCCTACTATTCAGGCTTGACCAAAGGGCAACTTCAGGTGCACTCTCCAGTCCAGCTGGCGAATCTGGATATCCTGAGGCAATGTTACAACTGCCTCAAGTACACAGACAACTGCCTCCACCAACCACAAAACACTAACATATGTGAGAGATGCAATTACACAGCCAAACTGAAAGCTAAGCTGTCTCCACCCAAGACTGAAACAGACAGTCAAGAGGAGAAGGTTAACACTTGCACCACAACACCAGCCGCACACAGACCTACTAAAACAGCACTGGCAAAAAATACACATAAATACACAAAATCATACTCGGAGGCTCTAAATAAAAACCTGCAAAAGCATCAATGACCTCTAAAGCAGACACCCAAACAACTTGCACTTCCCTTCACAAACCAGACAACACAAAAAAAACAAAATCAGTGTGCCACATACCGGTGGTGGTGCTGCGGTAGCATTGTCGCCTCACAGTAAGACGCTGTCCGGTTCGATTCTCAGCTAGGGCATCTTCTGCACGGAGACATGCATGAATGGGCGTACCTTCATTGAAGGTTGTGCATCAGGCCTCCAAGCCGGTACATAAAACTCAACTGCCAATCATTAGCGGACTGGAGTTCCGCTGTGGCGACCCCTAACCGGGAAAAGCCAAAAGACACATTCAGTGTGCCACACAATCACAGCCTTTAAGGTGATATAACATACCTAACACACTAGTAATAGGTGACTCTATAGTCAGGCACACTGACGTCTCACTCACTAGGCTGGACAAGCAGAAGGTTGCTGTTAGCTGCCTGTTGGGACCCAAAATCTGCCACATAACACAAGCACTCAGGTCACTGCAGAACAAGTACAAATATGACTGTCATTGTTCATGTTGGTGTGAATGACCTGAGATGTACCTTCCTGGACTACATGAAAAGAGACATGGAAGAGCTCTCTGATCATGTAGCCCAGGCTGGTATGATCCTGACCCTGTGTAGCATCCTGCCCTCACCAAGAATGATACCTCAGTATAAAGAAAAAATTATTAATTTCAACAATTGGCTAAGCTTCTGGTGTCATTCAAAGGGGATCCAGTGTCTGCCAGCCTGGGATGACATGCTCGAGAAGCTGTGTAGCTTTGCAGGAGATGGCTTGCACCTGTCACCCCAAAGTTTTCGAATACTGGCCAAGGCTCATGCTGCCCTCATAGGGCCTTTTTTAGGCAAGGCTCAAAAGTCAAACCACCTCCATAATCAGCACAATTAACAAAAAACTGGGAGTTATGCTACTCAATGCCAGGAGTTTAAATCTCAAAATGCAAGTGCTCGAAGCACTCCTCAGTATGGAGAACGTCAACATCTGTGCAGTAACTGAAACCTGGTTCAAGGCTCCAGAGAACACCCCAGCACTACTTGGCTACAACTCATACCACACGTTTTGGCCACAGAACATGGACCGAAACACAAAAGGAGGGGGTGTATCCATATTCATCAAGGATACCTACACTTCCAGGTTAGTGGCACAGCATGATACCTCTGAGATCATCCATGTGCAACTAACATCGGGCAAATCTGCAATGCAAATTGTGGCCTGCTACAGATCACTCTCCATGACCCAAGACCACCACTTCACCTTTCTGGAGACATTGGAAAACATGACGGTCCTACCAAACACCCTGATATTGGTTGATTTCAATTACCCTACAATTCACTGGGAAAACTACTCGAGTACAAATTCCCAGGCCCAGCGCTTCCTGGAATTCATCAACTCAAACACCCTGGATCAGCTAGTAAACTCCCCTACCAGAGGTGAAAAATATTGGACCTGGTCATCACCAACATGGGTGACAGGTGTTCCACACCGGAGGTCAACCCGTCACTGGTTAGATCAGACCATAAACTTATCACTCTGGATGTCCACACCCCACCACCACCTCCAACTAAGGAAACCACAGTAAAAAACTTTTCTAAAGCAAACTTCACCTTACTTAAGACAGAGGTGGTAAGTTTCACAGCCCTCATGATAAAGGATAACGCTGTCCAAGATACAGAAACCTTTACAAATGCACTCTATGAGCACCTACAAGGATGCATGGATGTGCCATCCCTAGCAAAACCAAGACTCACTCCTCTAAGGGAAGGAAACCAATTTGATGGACCCCTGCAATAAACAGGCTATACAATAGAAGGAGGAAACTAGTTCAGAAAAAAAGCAAATCCCAAAAAGGAAGGACATCCCTGATCAGTATCAGTAAGAAACTGAGGTCCCTCATAAAATCATCCAAGGCTAACTTCGAAAGACAAATAGCACAAAATATACTGAACCTACTGATATTGCCAACATCCTGGCAGATAGATTCATTGCAAACTTCACCACCCTCTCACCTCTAAAAGGGCCCACAACAATACCGGAAAAGTGTAGTGTCCCAAAAATCACAGACGCACAAGTGAAAACAGCCCTTTCAAAAGCCAAAAACACAGCGTCAATGGGACCAGATGGTGTCACAGGCTGCATCTTGCACGAACTACAGAAGAAACTAACCCCCCACCTAAACATGCTGTTCAACCTCAGCCTCTCCACAGGCTACATGCCCATAGAATGGCGCACAGCAACAGTTATTCCTCTCCACAAAGGAGGGGCCACAACTAACCCTGGTAACTATTGCCCCATAAGCCTGACTAGCCTGGTCTGCAAGGCTATGGAGCACATCATCATGAAACTCATTAACAAAGACATTGGGAACCTCCAAACACTTGACCCAACCCAGGTCAGCTTTTTTAAGGGCAGATCATGCCTACTAAACCTGGTTGACTTCTTCGAGACAGTCACCAAGGCCATAGACAAGGGAAAGGTGGTTCACACAGCCTACCTTGACCTCAGCAAGGCTTTCGACACCATTACCCACTCAGGTATTACAGAAAAACTCACCAGCCTGAACATAAACCCCTATGTCATGAGATGGGTTGCCAACTGGCTTAAAGACAGAACTCACATGGTAAGTATAGCGGGCTCCAGGTCCGACTCTAAACCAGTCACAAGTGGTGTCCCGCAAGGCTCGGTCCTGGGACCCCTACTGTTCAGCATATACTTCTCAAAAGTACAGGCAAACACAGGAGGACTATGGCTAACCAAGTTTGCTGATGACTGCAAACTGGGAGCCATAATTGACTATCCGGCTGACACGGACATCCTCCAAAAGGGCCTTACTGAGATGGACACCTGGTATCAAAGTCATGGCCTCAGGCAAAATGCCAAAAAATGCATAGTCATCCCATCTGGGAAAAACAAAACACCCACGAATTACCACATAGGTGGCAGCCCCATTAAAACAGAAGAGGTAATAAGAGATCTGGGGACCCAGGTAGATATTAATCTCTCCTTTGACAATCATATTGCCAAAGTAGTTAGGAAATCCTTCTATGTGGCCCATCTAATTACTAAAGGGTTCGCATCTAGGAATAAGGAGGTTATAGTGCACCCTCTAGTCATCACTCATTAGACCCATCATAGAGTACAATGCCCCATTTGGGATGTACCTCACAAGACACTTCCAACAGCTGGGAAGACCACAAAAGTACCTCACCAAGAGGATTACTGGCCTCAAACATATGTCCCATACAGCCCGACTGAAAAAACTCCGGCTGTACTCAGTGGCATATCGCTTACTCAGAGGTGATCTCTGCCTGACTTACAAAGCCATGTCCAACTCAGAATTGATGGACATGTTCCACCTAAAGAAGTCCAAGTCACTGCGAGCCATGTGCTCTAGTGAGCTAAACCTCGTCACAACAATAAATAGAACATGCTGGAGGGATAGATTCCTGTCACAGAGACTCACCATCCTTTGGAACAAAATTACAAATTACATCAGGCAGAGCCCCTCACTAACACTCTTCAAGAGAAACCTTGACATGTGGATGGGTAACAGAAAATACACCCCTGGGATCACTTCATTGGCTCTGCTTGACAGAGGATCAGTTAATTAATCAATGGGGTGGCAAAAGCCGACACACTCTGGCTAGGCTTATGAATGCCCTCAAGCAGATAGCCTAGTACATACCTACCTATGAATCTATGAACCTATATATATATATATATATATATATATATATATATATATATATATATATATATATATATATATATATATATATATATATATACATATATTTATATGTTGTTGTGTCTTTCGGCTTTTCCCGGTTAGGGGTCGCCACAGAGGAACTCCGGTCTGCTAATGTTTGGTAGTAGATTTTTACGTGCCGAGTTATCAGCCCTGACACACAAACTTCAATGAAGGCACGCTTATTCATGCATGCCTCCCACACAGAAGATGCTCTAGCTGAGAATCGAATGGGACAACGTCTTGCTGTGAGGCGACAATAGCATCACTACTGCGGGTATATATATATATATATATATATGTATATTTATACACAGACATATATATATATATATATATATATATATATATTTATATATATATATATATATATATATATATATAGAGAGAGAGAGAGAGATAACCAATCTCTTACTGCAAGACATCTGCAAAAAGCCTGATAAAATATTTATATATATATCTATATATATATATATAGAGAGAGAGAGAGAGAGAGAGAGATAACCAACCTCTTACTGCAAGACATCTGCAAAAAACCTGACAAAATGGGGTATAAAGGGCAAACAATAGTGACAACTTTGAAATATGGTTGTCATATGTGCAGAAGTCTGCTAGAGTGGATGGTTTGCTTTAACATACAATTCCAGATAGATACCAGATCTGAAACACAAATGAATCTCATTATTTACTGATTTCAATCTTCACATCATCCCAGTGATGTCTCAGAAACCCAGAACTGTTATTGGCAACAGACCAAACATATAAGCAACGCATCTGGACAGTGTGTAGACCTCTGGACAGTGAAGAGGTATGACTGCAGTCATGTAATAGAATGGAAAACCCGTGACAGTCACCAACCGTGTCACCCAGTACTGTCTGAACCACAGTAGGACCAACGTGACACTGCTCTAAATCAGCTCTGGGCAATTACCCATGTATATCCAAAGACAGCATGCACTACAGGAATGGAACTGTAGGGGAAAAGCAGATAGTGGTGCAAAAATGTCCACCCACAAACATTTTCACCACAGTCACAGCAACATACCAGTACCCCAAATGAAATCTAGAGTAGAACAACTGTTTGAACAAACATATCCTGATTGCCAGTCACATGCTACACTGACATATACTGGCCCAAATCACAGTGTACTGGGAATCCTGAGGTGCTGCAGGACATTTCTCAGTCTGCCCCTACAGGCATACACACCTGATAAACCACCATTAGCCATAGCAGCATGCTCAGTCAGATAGAAAAATGATCTATGACAACCACATCTGCTACTGTCCCTATTCAGCCCAACAAACATCTACACATGGCACTGCTACCCAGTCTTGGCAGTCTGTTCACAATGGTCAGACATACATAACTCTCATATGTACAGATTTACACAGAAAGCCCAGAGTGTGGGACCATAATCATGGCCACTGCCGCATACCACATCCAGGATTCTGCTAAGTTAATAGGATGATACCTTGAGTGCAGTCACTACATAATGAAATACCATACCTCTGAACCTCATAGTGCAAGACATCTGGACAAAGCATGAAATACTTAGTGGATAGGGGTCTGGAAAGAGGGACATATCTCACATAATGTGTTACAAACTGAAACAGATGCTGGTGTTAAAGGCGTTGTTGTAACATAACATCACTGAAGGATGTGATGTCTGGAACACCAATGGATGTCAACAGTTACTGAGTACAATCCTCACATTATCCTACTGATTCCACAAAAACAGACATTGCCTGAGGAACAGACCAAACATAACCGGCAAAACTCTGGAGTGTCTGTGGATATCAGGCCAGTTGTGAGGTATGCCAGAGACATATCACTGTTAGACATCAAGTCACACAGAAAATGCATGTCCAGATGAACCCTGTAAATCTAGCAACCCTCTATGTGTATAACAGTACTACTGACTCACAGTCTGTACCCAAATCTGGAGCTTTGTCCCCCATGTTGTTGGGCTGTCTCCACATGTCCTGTCCTTTGAGGTATTCCCACCTACTGTCTCTGAAGCTGTAGTCTCCACACCTCTATAATGTCCTCCGCACAGGCAAGGAAAAGGGGCAAGGCCCACATGAAGGACATAATTATAGCACTGTGTCACTATGGCATTGGACAACACAGCTGCTCTGAATGCAAGTAGCAAGTGGGAGACAATGATTGGTATACAGGTCATCACCTGCCCATGAGCAGTAACTACAAAAGGCAAGCTGCTGCCTATGCAACATAGGTCTCAACCCATCTTCACAAAGACAGATTGCGACTACACAAACCTAAACATTTGCATTGTTGTGAGGAAACCCCTCAGCACTATAACAGGAATGTCAACCATATAAGCTTGTAATCGAATGCAGAAGGGGGATGCAATGATGTCAAATGCAACATTAAACACTAGGCCACAACAAGACCTACTGGACTCACATGCTGCTGTCTAGTACCTATGGCAATTCCCACCTGCCCTGTCTGCATTGATATGGAGCACATTTCTGGCCCCTGAATTGCCCCAGCAAAGGTCAGCTCATGTATGACTACTACTGGAGTGTCTGCTGTCCAATACTGAGTGTGTCACTGCTAGGCCAGCTACCTGGGATGTTGTAATTATTCATATTTAATCTGTGAATGATACACTGATACATATGCTTGTCTTACAAATGTAAGAGACGTATATAGGATATGGGCATACTACACAACAGGTGCAGGTGTGTGGGTTAAACTGTATGTGATATACTGAGCCAATACCTGAAAACTGTCCAGAGTTTTGTAGACTGACCGCATGTGTCTCTCATATTTGTAGTCAATGGCTCATACAGTTGTCTATTTCCTGGCACATCACTGGCAACTCATTAAAGACGGAAGTCATAACATATTAGCATACATTTGATTGTCAGATGTATCTTGCAGAATAGACCTGTGAATGCAACACTGTCTTTGTTGGCAACTAAGTGTGTTTCAGCTAGATTCATAAAGTGACAATATTTACTGTCCTTTGCCCACCACTGATGTATGCTTTTGTGCAGTTGTCTTGCCCTAACAGGAGCTAGGTGTCTTACCATGCAACCCATGTTAATGCAAGTGTACCTTGTCCTGTTGGATGTCGACATTTGTGCAGCCACTGACACCTGTTTTGTAGCTGTGGAGAGCACACCAACCTTGCAAGGTCACTCATCATAAATCTAGACTCCAAATGGTGGCCTACAAAACCACAGGAGGTTGAGTGTTGAACATTAGCATACACATTCACACATCCAGGTTGGTCAAACATTATGAAGCCCAAATGACATCCCAAATGCAGTTAACAGTTGACAAAACACCTACTCAAAACCTAGCTGGCTGCAGGCCTCCAACCATTGCAATGGACACCCACCACACCCATTTGGACCTGCTGGAATCTGCCATGATGCAAGCATCTACCCTGCACCTGGGTGACTTCAAATACCCAACCATAGTGTGCATGACCTTTGCCACCTGAACATGAATGCACATAGATTTCTCAGCTTTGTCAATGGCAATGCAGTGGATCAGCTGTTCAACACTCCTATGACAGGTGGAAACATCCTGCACCTGGCCCTAACCAACATGAGTAGCCACTGTAGCACTACTACAGTGCCGGCCTCCTTGATAATATCTGACCACATAGCCATCACTGTTCAGGTCACCATCTCCCCTGGTCTCCTGTCCCCCCTTTACAGTGTCAAACAGAATGAACTGTACACAAATGACTATAAATCCCCTCAGAGCAGGTAAAAGTAGCTGTACAGCCAACGTCCCATTTGTTGGAATTAGCAGCAGTGTCCAGGCCCACACCACAATACTATGTGGGCATCTACATAGCTGCATGGACACACCAACACCTGACATGACAACATCATCTCCCTCAAGGTAGGGTGAATGCCTATGGTGGACAGCAACAATACACAACTATCCATCATAGGTGGACATAATTGCTGGACGGGCCAAGAAGGAACAGGTGTCTCATTGGAAACAATGTCACCTTTGTCTGCACAAACAAATAAGGTCACAGGTGATTTACTCTAAGGCTGTCTTTGAGTGCAAATTGGATACATCCATTCACTAGGCCTTCCACATGTGTCTGCAATTCCAGAGGCAACACACAAATCTGCTCTGTAGTGGTGGTCTACAAAACCACACACATATGCCATAGATATAGGCAACCAGCTTTAGACAGGTGAAGTGTAAACATCACCCCCCCTGTTCCCCCATTGGTACACATGTGAATGTACAGCACCTGTCCCCCTCCCCTCATGATCATGAAGAAGGTCTGTAATGCCCTCTCAAAGGCAACACATAGAGGTCTCCATAGGCCTGATACAATCCCTAGGTGCATTCTACATGAGCACAGGCATGGGCTCACAGAACCATTCTGCACTGTAGTCAACCACAGCTTGAGCACCAGTGTCATCTCATCCACACAGAGGACAGCCACTGTCATCCCTATGCACAAAGGTGGAGCAATCCACCTACCCAGCCAATATAATGCTTATCAGCCTAACTAGCCTGGTCTGCAAGGGGATAGAAGGCAATATCATGGACATTATGAACAGAGACATCGGTAACATTGAAATGCCTGAGCCCACACACCATGGTATTGTCAAAGGGAGATCAGGCCTGTTAAACCTGGTCAACCACTCTAAGGTGGTCAACAAACACACGGACTAGGGGAAGATGGTGAACAATGCCTACTTTAACCTACCCAATCCACTCACACTAATACCCAGGTGGCCAGGATATTTACACCTACACAGTTAGGCACCAACCTGTAGGTTACCAGATGGATAGCTTACTGGCCCAATGATAGTACCCACTCAGTCAAAGTAGTGGAAACTACCTCTAGTAGTAGATTCTTCCAAAATGGTTTACCCCAAGGATTGGTCTGGGGCCTCTACTGTTTGGGATATATGTATCTCAATGTCAAAAAATGTGAACACAAGACCATGAATCTAGGTGTGATTCAGATTACGTACCAATAAATGTGCTGGTCTTAACTTACTGCTTCTAACCACATTTTTTGGAGATTTGGGTACTGTGGCTGTGGGTTTTGGTGATATATGTATCTCAGGTACAGGATAAAATCCGTGGCCTGTGGCTGACCAGGTGTACAGATGCATGCAAGCTGGCCACTGTCATACTTTCCCGTACTGATATGAGCATCCCCCAAAAGACAGTCACCCAATTAATGACTGGTGCAAGACACATTAACACAGACTGAATGCCAGGAGAGGCATCATTCCCCCTACTGTGGCAGATGTATAACAGTAATGATGCACTGAGCATGCAATCAAGTGTGAGGTGACTTGTGCACTGGGGTTGGTAGCAAACTGACAGTTTCCCACCATGTGGGCACGATTGTACGGAAAGCCATCTACATGGCCCACATCACAGATATGGGCATGTTCTCCAGAAACTGGGAGACCACAACATCCCTGTACTCCACACTTATGAGATGCACTACAAAGTACAATGGCTACTTTGGCATGTACCTTGCCAAGCAAATGCAGTGGTTGCAGAGAAACCCAGGGTCTGCAACACCTACCCATTACAGGTAGGCTGAAAGCCCTGTCCATGTACTCAGTCTTATACAAACTGATCATAGGTGACCTGTGATTGGCATACAAGGCCATGTCCAAACCAGGCATGGAACCTGACGTCAGTGTCTCTGCAGACTCTGACAATAATGATAGTCAGACTGAGGCACAGGTGTGGTTGTCAGGGGCTGAATCTGTGCCATCAGTTGGCATCCCACTGTTGTCCACAACATCCCTACACACAGTCACAATGCCCACACATACCTTATCCACAGTGGCCGCAGATAATGGACAGCTGGTGGGTGGTGGCATGGAACAAGCTAGTGTGGTGACTATGGCAAGTGTGAATGTAGACACTTGCCATAGCCAGAGTGCAGGCAAGATCCCACACAGTACTTACAGCACTACCAAAGGAGGGGTGCTGTCCACACCACACAGTAGCAGGCCATGGGCACGTGGCCCTGGCTGGTCCCTTCAGGCACATGGGTCGAGCAGACAGCAATCAGCATCAGGGAGTAGTACTGCATGTGGCCTTGGGCCTGGTGGTGCCAGTGAGACCCCTGACAGGACCAGTTCACGTGTCCATGGCTGGTGACAATGAACTGTACACCCTTCCATGTACAGTATACAGCTGTCCAACATACCCCTGTGTAGGGCAGCCACATGGTGTGAATGTGTGCATGCAAACACCACACATTACCATCACAGCCAGGTCACCTCCAGACACACACACAGCACCTCTGCATGGCCCATTCATAGAACACCCATCCTCGTGCACACACACACACACACACACACACACACACACACACACACACACACACACACACACACACACACACAAAATGTCAACTGTATGGCCCAGCCTAGGCCTCTGGCAAAGCCACACAACACCCTGTGCATGTGATGATACCTGTGCCACATACCTGTCATCCATACCACTGATGCAGGGACATGCTAATATGGTCTTGATGCACAGGGTGAATTCCGTACAGTTTAGCTATGTCATGCGGTGTATGGTACTGTCAGCTGGCATTTGTAATGGGTTCTCTTCAAAGTATGTGCACCTTTTCAGCCATGATGCATTATTGGTGTTGGTAATGCTGACTGAATGTAATCTCACATGCTGTGTTCTGTTTGTGTTATAGGTGTCTCTGTCAGCCGGATGTGGCCCTGCAGACATTGCCGATGAGAGGTATGGCAGAGTGGTAACACATTGACCATGTCATAACTGAGGTACAGCTGTATATGTACATTTTTACCAGGTCTGTGTAACAGTTATTGTATGTGCCACAGAGCTTACAGAGCTGAGGGGTGCTCTTGTAATGTGGAGAATTGTAAGTGTAGTGGGTGCAACACACCTCAGATTGGTAAAACCCATACCCCCAGAGGATATTGTTTTTCCACCAAACACACAGAGAATACTGTTCCCACACACACACACACACACACACACACACACACACACACACACACACACACACACACACAGGACCGCAGTTGCCAGTGTTGGGTTTGGAACCCCTAAACATCTAGTTAGTGGTAGTACAGTGTCATGCGGTTATCACAAGTGGCATAGAATTAATAGTGTAATGAGTGTTCCAAGGTACAAGTAAAGTGTATAACAACATGTGCCCTTGTGAGGTAGGGCAATGGGAGTGTACTGGGTGGGAAAGGACTCTTAATACTGTCACCTATGGGTCTACACACTCACAAACACTGCTATACACACCAATGCATGCGTGCGCGCACACACACACACACACACACACACACACACACACACACACACACACACACACACACACACACATGTGCCAGTGCTGACATTAGCAGCCCTGCCTATCATGTTATTCATTCCATACTGTTACATAGCTGTTGCCATTTCATATTGTTACATAGCTATTGCACGTGCCACTAGGCCTATAGGGCTGATGACTGTCTACAGATACCTCTACAGTAGATGTAAACAGCGGGCATCATAAAGTGGACCTCGGAACATGTACTGGGAGTACCATGGCCTAAAATTGTAAACCACAGCCACCCAATAGATATAGTTTTCACTCAAACACTTGCCAGGACTGAGATTAGAACCCCTACCTTACTAGTTATCACTAATACAGTGTTATACATTTATCGCACGCACCACAGAGCTTACAGTGTGAAGGGTGTCCCAAGGTACTTCTAATGTGAGGAACATCAGCAGCCCTTGTAAAGTAGGGCAATGGGAAGTGTACTGGGTGTGACTGGGCTCAAAATAGGTAATCTACAAATACACACACACACACACACACACACACACACACACACACACACACACACACATATCTACATTTGCCAGGACTGAGATTAGAACCCCTACCTAACTAGTTATTTATACTATAGTGTCACACAGTTATTACACATTTTGTGTTACTGTGGTATTATGTGGCTACATATTGGCCTAGCTGTCAAACTGTGACTGACATCTGGACAGGCCCACATATGACAGTCATACGAAGGCTCACACATGGGGGCAGGGTGCTGATAGAGTTCTGCTATACATAGACAGTTGGGAAAACAGTTTGTTACTTGCTTGCTTTCTGGTATGGGTGTGACATCTGCTTCTCCACTGTCTGCCATTGATGTTTTGAGATTACATTTTCTTGTTTTAGAAATACTTTGCAGGCAAATGCAATGTTGGGACAAGCAGGCCAGATATAGGAGGCATACTTGTGCTCCTTCTGTGACCACCTGCCATTCCAGGGCTGTGACTGTTGGCCAGTGACACCACAAATATGATGCAGACCTCTGTACATTCTGCAACAGGTCTGCACACTTCGGAGGTATGCTAGGCACTGTGTAGGTTACTCCAACCTGGGTACTGTTCATATGTGTGGCCCCTATCCATGACTTGTCCAGCTTACCAGCAGTATTGGATAATGACATGTGTACAGTGTGTACAACAACCACCATAGGTACAGCTAACATGAAAAACAGTTGGCACTGTGATTCTTAGAACATGGCCCTGTCTACCACAGTACTGTACCTAGGGCACTAAGAGACAGCAGCCGGGAGTAAGTGCTGGCCACATCCTGACACTATTTCCCATGAATATACATCAATTATTGACCCCTGCATATTGTAGACATGCAATCAGTTATGTTGATTGGGACAGCACTGTCAATGTGTGCTCTGTTGCTGTTACCCTACATATTTACATGTTGCTGCATTCCTATGGTAATATGAGGGGGGCACCCCTGTCAATGGTACACATTTGCACATACAGTGCTGATATTGGCTTTACATTTTAGTTCCATTTAGCATAGTGTTGTGCCCTGTCTTGGAGAATAGAGGCATATCACTGGAGACCACAGGTTAGATTGTAATGGCATACAATTGAGTTTCAGACTTCTTACACTTCAGAGCCTTACTGCAACTGCAAGACCTGCTGTGATATCACTGTGTAAATCTGTAAGAGATTATTCCATCATTGTCACCATTTGTGGGCCTATGCCAGACATTCCTTTATGGTTTTCTATGGCTGACTTGCTGGGTAAGTCTGAGGGGTGAGTATGGGATCCCCACATTGACATCCATGCATGTGACCCATGACTCATCCCCTTAGTTGCGTAAGATTGTCACCTTGGATAATACTGCATAGTGTGGAGAAGCCTGGTGTCCCACATAGCTGTCAGTTGTCTGCTGCTACCCCAGTAGACCACCCCATTCCCTTGCATGCATGCATCACTACCACAGATATGCTACCAGAACATAATACTCCATACATTTATTGTTTAGAAGACTGACTTACCTTGTGCCTGCAGCAGTTGTGGGGACAGAGGGTGAGGGCTGACTCTGTCAGATGCACACAATACACTGCCTATACATGGTAAGTTACAGGTAGTGTGATGTGTGTGTATCATTCATTTTTACTGTGTGTGCAAGTCATAGTGAGGTGTCAGTCCCTGGTTGCCTACAGTGTCAGTGTGTGTGCTATGCATTGTCTCTTTGCCAATGCCAGGCCATACTGAACACGCCTCCATCTACCTACAAGGGCTGGCTCAGGGGGTTCCTTGTCCAAGTACCTCTGTGCCTGTGTGGATCATGGCAATGGTGTTTCCGCAGGAATATTATTGTGTAGTACGGCACATACTATGAACATGTATGCACATGTGACTGGAGAGTACTGCAAGGATCCACCAGATATGTCAAGGCAGTGGAACCATGATGTGAGCATCCCAAACACACGTTCTATAATGATCCTGGTTTGTGCATGTGCCTCATTATGGCATTCTTGTGTGGTTGTGTATGCATTTCTGATAGGTGTCATCATCCACAGCTCCAGTGCATAGCCAGCATCCCCCAACAGTTGGCCATATGGGATGTCACCCCTGGTAAATCCCTGATACAGCTGTGAGTAATGCCAGATGTGGGAGTTGTGACAGCTTCCACAGCTGCCAGCACACACATTCATGATAATGCCCTGGGCATAGCACACAACCTGGCAGTTGATGAAGAGGAAGCCCTTGTGGTTTATGTAGACCCTACCCTGCTCACCAGGTGGTGCATTGATGTGGATGTGTATGCAGTACTTCCAGGTATTCTGCTACATGGTAGAAGAGGTGCATATTGCTGGTAAACTCCTGCCAGGTGCTGGCATAGTAAATGTGCTCACTGGCATGTGGTAGCATGGCATCTAGGAACTGGAGTACCCTGGATGCAGATGCCTGTGAGAACCCCATGATGTCCCCAGTAGGTCTTTGGAAAGTACCTGTAGCTGTTATTCTTATGGCTACACATACCTTGGTATCCACTGGGATGGGTACCCCTCTATTGGTTCTGGGTCTGAGTTGAGGCTGGCACAGCTCAATGATTTGCTGAAGTAGGTCTCTGTCCCCCATGTAGTGTGCTGCTATCTCCAGATCATGTAGCCCCTGGTAGGTTATCCTGGGTCTGAATACTCTTCTCCTCTTCCTCCTCAGTCTATGGTGGTTGTCAGCATTATCCTCCTCACTGCCCTCAGTCTCTAGCACATATTGATAGATCAAAGCAACAGCACCCCCTAACACTTTGTCAGTTAACTCATTACAGCCAAATGTGACCCCAGGCACTTCTGCAATTACCTCCTACTGCCCATCTAGGCATCAAATATTGCTTGTTAATATTTGCATTAATAATTCTAAAACCATACCACATGCAAGGTATCAGAATATTTTATCTTGAAGCATACATGTTGGAAAACACAATTCTATTGATATTTGACCTCTCTCAATGAGTATTTGTTAGAACTGTAAGGTGATAACTTCATTTTTTAAAGGATCAAGCTACACCCACTGGGAGTTAAAGGTATACACACAAAAGAGCTATAAGGGAGGGAATCAGCTAAAATTCCCCGCATATGTACACTGGATCGCTCGGTGGCCATATTCCATGCAGGAACAGCTGAACTATTCTTACACTCCATGTAGTTTTGTTGAATCCCAGGGTGCAATTTAGTTATTTTTGTGGCTGGAGATGTATAAACAGTGCAAATAGCTTAAAACAGGCTCTGAGAGAAAGTATATGATGGTTATTTGGGAAAAGAATGCAAACACTCTGGCTACAGAAGGTCAGTAAGATGCCTGTGACACACACACCAGTTTCATAATGTGCCTGTGTATTAGAGGCACAGCACCACTTCCTTTTATCTTGCAGGACTCATATATAATGCATTTGAAATGGATTCTGGGAAAGGACATGAAAGCTGTAAAATATGATTAAATTAATAAAGCATAGCCCATGATGGCCATTTTATTCAAAAACATATTAAAGTTTTATAAGAAGTATGTAGAGTGATTTTGATGCATTAAAATAGTTAAAAAGGTCTAATAAAAACATAATTGTTTGAGTTTCGAGGTGAAGTTTTCATTTAAGAGATTCATGTAATTCCACTGAAGTCACTTTCAGTGAAAAAACTGAAATCAAATACACAACATAAAAAGCAAATTTAATTAAAAAAACAAAGAAAACATTATTATTTGCAGTTGATAATACATCTTTCACTTTCCATGTGTGGGAGACACCTTCCTTTACTTAAACATATTAACCTTATAACTGTACAATCAATAAGACGAGGGAGATGTCTTATATGTAAAAAGGCTATCCTCCACACTGCATGTGCAACACAGTAAATTAAGGAAAGATAAAAAAAAATCTAACTCCAAATTCCAAACAAATTGAATTGAAAAAGGTCAGAATTAACCAGTAGTTGTGCATTTTAGATGATCAGTGAAAGCACTGTTTAGTGCTAATTATTCATTAATAGTGATTTTATGTAAAGTGTTCCCTGAAAAGACAGATACTGCATAATTTATTTTTAAGTCTTACAAATCATTTTTCTGGTATCCTTCAAAGAACAAAATACTCACTAAGTTCTTCCCATGAGGGGTGATCACTTCTGGCGAGTCTCTCTTTCAGAAACTTTTCCATCCATCTCATGCAATAAGGGATGAATCCATCCATCAATCCATCCATCCCGAACCCATTTTCACATTTTTATACATGGGGTTGGAGTGTTACTTCAACAGTGGCAAGCATCTTGATCCAAGGTTTACACTACTGGGTGAATAGCTCTGCCAAGGTAGTTCTTCCACACCACACACTCTCACGCACTCTCACACCTATGGCCAATTTTAGAGTGTCCCATCCCCCTATATCTTTTTTAAATTCCTTGTCTTTACTACCAGAAGTACAAAGCTCTGTTTATGTATTTTTGCAGGGGAACTTCAAAGAGTTGTCAGTTTGTAAGTTATTTCTCTGAGTGAGTAGTTCCATTGTGAAATGAGTTTGCAGTAGAAATAAAGAGTGTTGACTCTATAGTCACCTTTAACCGAGGTTCAGAAATTTTTTCTGGGACAGTAATTCAGAAATTGGAGATAGATAGATAGATAGATAGATAGATAGATAGATAGATAGATAGATAGATAGATAGATTAGATAGATAGATAGATAGATTAGATAGGTAGATAGTGTGAACATAACTCTTTGGCTAGAAACTGGCTGCAATATGCTATATAAAGGGTTGTGCAAGACTGTGCTGCTTTGCTTACATAAATGAGATGCAGCAGAAAGCTATACATGTAAAACTGAAAAAGGCACTAAAAAGAAAAAAATGTATCATCTAGAGACAAAATTGCAAATGTGCCCTTATTATGGGCAGCGAGTTATTTACAAAGAGACAGGATGAGCACTGGAAAAGTATAAGCAAGAAATAAGTGTTGAAAGAATGGAGAATGAAGTATGATAGATGTTGTAAGATAGCAGGTGATAAGCAGTTAGGTAATGGACAATACGTGAACTGAGAGGCAGCTGAAAGACAAGCAATGTGGCAAAGAAGACAGTGGTATGAGAAAAGACAAGAGGGAAATACTTTTAATCAGAAAAATGGAACTATCAAGAAAAATTCTGAAAAAAAGAAAACCTAGGATAACTTTTTTACAAAATTAGAGGCCACATAAAGTGATGGTGGAAGACACTGGTAATAATGAAGCAGTGGGTGTTATAAGCTATTGGGCTTCCATTATATTGGACATTAGGAATATATGAATTAATATATTAATTAATATAGAATTAATGATAGTCCACAAAAATATACAATGCAAAATTGCAGTTTTGACACTATCAGACCAGTAATGAAGTGAAAGATGCAAAGTGTAACATTGCCATTACCGATAGGACCAGGCCAGTTGCCATGGGACTGACAGAGTAAGCTGCAAGGCACCATTCACATGCTTGCACTTACTACAAATGGGCTATGATCCTTTCCCCTTTTCAGTATTATTGACTCTACATACTAGCCACTTTCTGGTAAATGTAAATCAGAGAACAGCTTTTCGTAATTTGCTATCAAACTACTCATTGTTAATGTAATCCGTGTTTTAAATAGCAGTCTCTAATTGTTGCTTTCATATGAGCCATTTCAGAAACATCTGTATCCATGAAGATTAGCCCCTGAATGACTTTACATTTGAGAACAAATGAGTGGATAGACACTGTGAAGCAAAAGACAAAGAAAAGTAGTTGTAGGCTTTAGAAACTCTGATATGTTTATCACCATTTCATGGTTGTTGCTATGTAATATATTAGGAGAGGAGAGGAAAGCAGAGGAGAGTGTGACTGATGGACTACTACATCAAAAGGAATTCAAAGCAGCATGGAATGGACAATGAAGATATTCAGTTGTACTGTGAGGACCAAATAATCAAGGACACTCTGGACTACATACCTGCATATTAAGCTGTATTACTTTTATTTACGTAAGGGTTCATTTTAATAAAGAGGGAATGCATCAGATTCCTGTGCATGCAGTCATGGGAAATAGACCCCCCCCCCCCAAAAAAAAAAAATCAAAAACTTCCATCTGGTCAAATAAATCTTAGTGAATAATCTAACATCTGTAAATAGTGAACAAATCATCCTGTAACTAGTAGAGTAAATGACATATAATCGGATTGTACACAAATGACAACCAGATGGAGTAGCATCTTATAGAAAAGCAGGAATGTAGTAGGGTGACATGTGGCATCTTATTGCAGTGTTCTGGATACCAAGCAACCTGCCGTGACAACTAAAGTCATGCAGTCTTACAAGATCTGGCAAAACGGACAGAATTGTTCAGTAACATTTAATTCACTGTTTAGGCATATGAATAAGCACTTATAAGTGGCAGACATTACTCTCTGCGTAGGCCAGACATCTGCTGGAAGAACAGGACACAAAAACCTGTGTACACATTAGTTTTAAAATATGTGTAATTCGTTGATTCCCAGTGTGTCAGCACGCGTGCTAATAAATATGTGAATGATTTTGCATATGGACTTCTGCAGCTGCAAGCAGTCCGCAATTGTGATGTTGCAGTGCTGCGCCCATTTTCAAAATAATCTCTTTTATCTGTGCTTAATTCACTAAAGACACACAGTTATATTATCTGTTATGCATTCCTTTCCAAAACAGCCATATCGGTAAACTGACTTTGATATTTTTATTACCACTTTTTAAAAGTGTTAGAAAAATATGTATTCACATATAAGCTGCTAGAAAGATATGTATTCACATATAAGCTGCTAGAAAGATATGTATTCACATATAAGCTGTTAGAAAGATATGTATCCACATATAAGCTGTTAGGAAGATATGTATCCAAACATTCAGACATATATAAGTTGTGTGGTTAGATATATATAAATGAACTTGAACATATATGAAAATACATAGATTAAGAAATAGAGTCATATGTAATGCATTTAATTCTGTAATAGTAGAAATAAACTCGCATATTATTGCTTGAAGCATAAGCTGCAGTGTGATTAGAAACTTAGCCTTGGCAGCTCGGCTGGCTCATGTCTGTCAGTAAAAGATTATTTTGCAAAGTTAGAAAATAATGAATCTGTGTGCATGTGTATCTTTTCCTGCTTCCACCAAAAGAATGGCCTTGTGCGCACTATCAGAGAAAATGTCCAGCTGGTGGACAAGAAAGAGACAAAGAGAAGTATTAAAGAAGACATGCACCCATTGTATTCGAACTAATCTAAGAGCCTTGAATTGGCTACATCCTCGGAAGGACATTGTGACTGACCAGGTGCTTGCAAGGCTGTAATATTCTCATGGGAAAGTAACTTTTTAAAAAATTGTAACATCAGCATTTTTCTTATGAATGGTCATGATGTAAAGACCCTGTCACTGACCACGTCAGTGAGGTGGGCAAAAGCTGATTGTAAACCCTATAAAATATCATGTATTTCCTGAATAAAGCTAGACAAAATTCTGTACAAGTTTCTGTATGGTTTTTTGCCTCCTAATGTACATTAGAGTATATGTATAGTAGATACCTGAGAAACCTGCATTACTGTTTGTTATTGACTGTCATTTTTTAAATGCCAAGTGATTTTTTACAGTCTGATTTTAACAATTTATTTAACATTTTGGTCCTAATCGTGCCGGAATTCCCTTGGTAAGCTGCAGGTCAGAGCATATAGGTGGCACTGAAACCTGCGCAGAAGAAGGAAAGACCTCCGACTGAATTGTCGTATGTAAAGAGGCTGTCCACTTGTCTGATCTGTGGCGGCGGAAAACTGGATCCTAAAAGAAGCATAACAGTAAGCGGGAGGCTCGGGTAAGCAGAATTCCTCTCTTTGTTTTTGTTTTAGATCAGGGACCAGGTTACACTGTGCTATTGCTAAGGTTTGTGATAGCAGGGAGAGAGGTAGTCGAAGTATTGTATCTTGAGTCATAGATCAGGGAGTAAACAAAGCAAAGTAAAACAGTCATTCTAGACACTACTGTGGATACGGGGAATAAGATACCACGTGGTACAAGAGAAAGGGTTACGTAACAGTTCTTTTTTTTTTTTTTTTGAAGAGACATGGGAAATGAATGCACTAAAGGGTCACGTGACCCGCCCCTAACAAAAGACGCAAAGTATATGCAATTGCAAAGAGCAGATAATGTGAGACATTTTTCAAAATGGGTCAATAAGTATGAATTTGATGGTAAATTAGATAAAATATCACTAGTAAAACATTTGAAACAGTTAAAATCTGATGCAGAGGGTCAGGCAAAAAAACAACGACAGTTGGGCATTCCTCAAGCACATAGGTGGATTGAGGAAGTGAACCGAAGGGAACAGAAAAATAAGAATGCAAAAGCATTATTTCTAGACAAAGAGGATAATAATACAGTGGTAGCATCGGCCCCTTCCCCACCACCTCCTCCGATGCCTTACTTAGAATATGAAGCGGGAGGGCGGGCTGGACCCCCCCCACGTTATCCGGAGACAACAGGGGTATTCAGACAACCATTTGTAAGAGAACCTATCGAAACTAGATCCCGAACACGTCAAACACTTATAGATGTTCAACTAAGCGGAAATTCATTAGATGAGAGTGAGGAAATCTGTCCGTTAATTGAGGTACCAAACCCACAGGCAGGACAGGAGGGCCAGGCCTCAACTCTCTTAGTGTATAGACCGTGGACACCGGAAGACATCCGGAAAGCTACAGAGGGAATTCCCCATCCAAAAGTTAACTTTGAGAAATTTGTACAAGATTTACAGGGTATGAGATTGAGTTACCACCTGAATGGGGAAGAGGTAGAAAAAGTAATTAGACAAATTTTAGGTCCGGACTGGCACATGATTTGTGGCGCCTGGAATGCCCGTGACGCAACTCAGGCCACTCCTACATAGTGACGCAGAACTAGATACTAGATTGAAGGGTCTTACAGACCGCATTACTGAAAAATGGAAACCTAGAGCAGATTGGACTTGTATTAACCAATGCGTGCAACAAGATAATGAAACAGTAGACGCATACTATGGTAGATTATTAGAATGTTTCAATAACCATAGTGGTATGACTATTCCTGAAAATCAAAAATGATAGCTCATATGAACAACAGTTGAAGAATGCATTTTTAAAAGGTTGTATTGCCCTATCAATAGCTTCGTCACGAAGCATATGATAGATCACCGAGCAGTAGGCTCCAAGCCTTGTTAGAGTATGCTAGGCATGCTGAAAAACATTTTAACAGTAAAAAGAAAAAGAAAACGCAGGTCTTCACAGCTGAAGACGGTGCGGAAGTTTTTGTAGTACAAACAGCCAAAAAGGGTAAGCGAAATGCTCAGGGTAACAAACGTTCTGACAGAAACTCGGAGTTTTATGAGGACAGGAAAAAAAGAGGTGAGTGCTTCAATTGCGGTAAGAAGGGACATTTGGCAAGGGATTGTAGGAGTAAGGCACCTGTGGAAAAAAAGGATAAGGATGATGAGGATTGACTAGATGGCAGTTATACTGCTCGACAGTCGCTAGGAGAGACTAATGAGCAGGGGAATAATGTAAATACCTTAGAAGAAACAAATGACATGCAACCGGATGTAGAGGTTGGGGAGAGTGAAATTTTGGACTTGGCACTACTGAGCTTGGAGCTCTATTTAGCAGACACTAAACCGGAAGTTACACTTCTGGTGGAAGGGAGAGAAATCAAATTTTTGTGTGATTCAGGAGCATCACGAACTTTGATACACCCTTCAAAGTTACCGGAACATTCTGAGTCACCCGATTATATTTTAGTGAAAGCAGCAAACGGACAACTGTACAGGGAACCACTTTCCCATGATATAGCAATAACTGACCCTGTCTCGGGTATAACCCAGAGAAGTAAAATAGTACTTTCTGCCAAATGCCCCATGAACTTATTAGGAAGAGATCTCATGCAACTTTTTGGCATAGCAGTAGTCCCTACCATGAAAGGTATGGAGGCACAGAGACAAACTGATGCTTTTGTAGTACGATCGGAGGGTGAGGCCTATTATTGGTACAGCCAGGACCTGGTTACGACCGGTCCAGGGGCAGTGACCAAGGAACTGATGAATGTAGCCACCAGCAAGGTGCTTCCCCTCGATGTTGATCAACAACATTTGTTACATTGTACCCTATATTATTGTAGCACATCAGGGCCTGATAAAGAATATGAACAAAAATTGTTCAGGAATCCCACAAATAGATTAATACTACGGACTTTATACTGGGACACTGAGGGCAATAGTGTGGTGAGTTGTTCATTACCTCAGGAGTTCTTGGAATTGTACAAATCCAATAAACTACCGCATGTTAGCCTAACCAAAAACAGGAATGTTAGGTGGGTAGACTTGGGTGACAAAGTGACAAGATGGGAGAAACTAACTGACTTGGAGCTATCAGACTTAGGAGTACAGAAACAGAAGCTAAATTGGTTAACGCAAGCACGCCCAGCTGTACACTTACAACAGAGTGAGGACAGCTGATTGGCGTTCTTGATAGAAGAAGAAGAGAAAGTTTTGAGTAAAATACCAAATGTTCTTTGGTCAACAGGGAAATCGGATGTAGGGCTTATTCGAACAGCAGGGCCAGTAGTTATTACACCAAAATCGGCCTTTAGACCAAGAAAAAGACAATATCCTTTGAGCAAGGATGCGGAACAGGGAATCAAACCTATCATAATAGCATTGCTTAAGAAAGGGATACTGGTAGAATCCTTGGATTCACCGTGTAATACTCCTCTATTTCCTGTTAAAAAAGCAAACGGGGAATGGCGGATGGTACAAGATTTACAGGCTGTAAATGATGCAGTAATACCAAGGGCACCTACGGTGCCAGACCCACATACCTTGTTAAATGATTTGAAGCCGCAACAAAAATATTTCACCGTGGTAGACATTAGCAATGCATTTTTCTCAATACCTATACACCCTGACAGCCAACATTGGTTTGCATTTACATTTCAGGGCAAAAGGTATACGTACACCCGACTACCACAGGGATATAGTGAAAGTCCAACAATATTCGCACAAGAGATGGCTAGCAACCTGGTGGGATTTTCTCCACCAGGGGGCAGTCAAGTATTACTTTATGTAGACGACATCTTGCTTGCAGCCCCTACCCAGCAGCAATGTAGGGAAGACACAATAGCATTGTTGAAGTTTTTGGCCGAGCAAGGGCATAAAGTGAATAAACATAAATTGCAACTTTGGAAAGAGCAAGTTAAATACCTGGGATATGTGATATCCAAAGAAGGTAGAACATTAGATGAAGATAGGAAAACAGCAATCTTACAAACACCTAAACCAACTACCAAAAAGGAAATGATGTCCTTCTTGGGAACGACTAATTTTTGTCGAAGTTGGATACCGAATTATGCTTTGGAAACGGCTCCATTGGCTGATTTAATATTTAAAACACCAATGGCAGCACAAGAAACACTGCATTGGACATCGGAAGCAGAAGCAGCTTTTTGCAGACTAAAGCAACTGGTAGTTTCATCGTTAGTTTTAGGGCTTCCGAATTACCATAAGAGATTTTTCCAGACTGTAGATTGTAGGCGGGGATATATGACGTCAGTATTGACGCAACAACATGGCAGCAAGCAACGCCCCATAGCTTACTATTCATCACAGTTAGACCCGGTGGCATGATCATTGCCGCCCTGTGTGCAAGCAGTTGTTGCAGCAGCTATGGCAGTGCAAGCTTCGGCCTCAGTGGTATTGTTTCATCCTCTCACGTTGAGAGTACCTCATGCAGTTGCAATAATTTTACTGCAAGAAAAAATAGCATTTTTGTCCCCTGCCAGACATCTTTCTTGTATGACCATACTATTGAGTCAACCTCACATGACGATTGAACGATGCACAACATTAAATCCATCGACATTACTTCCAATTCCTGTAGATGGCACACCACACAGTTGCCTACAGGAAATGGAACAAATAACCACACCCAGACAAGATCTCACTGATGTGCCTTTAGCCGATGCAGAGGTGACATTTTATGTGGACGGGTCCTGTAAACGAGGACCTACAGGAAAGAACCTAGTGGGTTATGCAGTAGTGACAGATAATGAAATCATAGAAGCACAACCCCTGCAACATAACCTGTCTGCTCAAGCAGCAGAATTGATAGCTTTGACACGTGCTTGCACTCTAGCGAAAGACAAATGTGTTAACATATATACTGACAGCCAGTATGCTTTCTCTACAGTGCATGTCTTTGCACAACAGTGGAAGAACAGGGGAATGATAACATCTACTGGCAAACCGATTAATCATGCACAATTGATTTTGAACCTGTTAGATTCTATTCAGTTACCCACTAGAATAGCTATTTGTAAATGTACAGCCCATACCAGACAACAAGACAAAATTTCAAAAGGGAATGCTCGGGCTGATGCAGCTGCAAAGCAAGCTGCCTCAGACCTAGAAACTGTGTTTTCAAATGAAGAACTACAACCTTCTGAGACTCTAGATTTAGAAATGTTAAAAACAATGCAGACATTAGCTACAAAAGCAGAAAAGCAAAAGTGGATAAAACGAGGAGCAATCCTTGAAGAGGGACTGTACATCTCCAAAGAGAAAAAGCCAATATTGCCATCTAATTTATTTAGATATGCAGCTTTGTTGAGTCATGGGCAGAGCCATGTCTCAACAGGGGGGATGGTACAGTTAGTTAACAAAACATTCCAAACATACAGATTTACGAATTATACACAAAAATTTTGTGCAACATGTCATATTTGTAGCAAACATCATGCACAGGGAGCATTTAAACCGAAGCGAGGAGCTTTCCGACACCACCCTATCCGTTCCATACTATTTGTATGGATTTCATAGAACTGAATAAATGTGAAGGGAAAAAATACTGTTTAGTGATCATAGATATGTTCTCAAAATGGGTAGAAGCTTTTCCGACCAGGAATCCGGATGCAGCAACAGTAGCAAAAGCCTTAGTGAAAGAAATCATTCCTAGATTTGGCATACCGGAAAGAATTTATAGTGACAATGGAACACATTTTGTTAATCAGACAATACACAAGCTTGGGAGATTCTTTGGGATTTCTTTGAAAAACCATTGTGCCTATCACCCCCAGTCAGCAGGAGTGGTGGAGAGGTACAATGGAATTTTGAAAAATAAGTTGAGAAAATTGATGAGTGAGACTCAAAAGACTTGGATTTGCTGTCTGCCTTTAGCACTGCTGAGCATGAGAACTGTTCCAAATGTAAGGGCTTGACCCCTTTGAGGTAGTATTTGGAAGAGCATATTGTGTGCCACAATGGAAGGCCCTCATGCCTGCAGAGCTGGAGGCCGATAGCTCATTAGCTAGTTATATGAAGAAATTGTTAACAAATAAGACTGTTTTGCAGTTGAACTCTTTTTCAGACAAAAAAGAAACAAAACCAGAGGCCGTGCTGACCCCGGGGTCCTGGATCTGGCTGAAAGTCATCAAAAGAAAGAACTGGGCGAGTCCAAAGTGGGAAGGTCCGTACCAGGTACTATTGGCAACACCTACTGCAGTAAAAATTGCTGAGAGATCATCTTGGGTTCATTTGACGCACTGTAAACCACTCAAAGAGTTTAAGTTGGACAAACATTTTTTAACTGACATACCACAGAAACAGGATGGCCAGAGGCAGAGTGAATAAAAATGTAAAACAACCCCAAAGACATTGGTTCACTGGCCTACTGATCATACATTTATTAACCATGTTTGTAGTGACCTTTTTGTTGTTATGGTTTTTCTTGCATATAACTACAGAAGTGAAATTGATAAAACGTGATGATGAACTGGCTATAGACTGGCACCCGAACTTCAACACCTACCTGGCTATGAAATGAGTCTATGTAGAGACAATGAACGTTTCGAATTGCTGGGTTTGTACTGCAATACCCACAGCATATGGAGGACTTTTAATGTCTGCTGTCCCCCTGGGGATAAATGAAACTTGGGAAAACCTATTATTTGACACGGGTACTGTGAGATCACAAGACAAAGTGGCATTATATTTACCCGTTACTCAGAAAGGAATTGTTTGCTTTGTTAAAAATGATACACTCCAGGTTGGTTGGAGTAATTGTAACATAACTGTGTCTTACAAATGTTATATAAAACCTGTAGACCAAGGTACTAGTTGTAGCTCGAACTATGGTTCGTATTTAAGCCTGATGAAAACAACATTGAGAGATGTGCAAAAAACTCCTGAAATATATAGACAATTATCTGTTATAGATAAAAAAATGTTTCATTCAGGGTTAACCCGCATCAGTACTAAAGTGGAAAACTGCTATTTTGTTTGTGGGAAAAAGGCCTATAAATGGTTACCTGAGAATTGGTCCGGCAGTTGTTTTTTGGGTTATCTGGTTCCAGCCATAAGACATACTGCAGAATTGCCCTGGGTAAAATATAGCGTGAGAGATGCAGCTCAGCAAGCCGAGAATACAGTCAAAAACCTGCTAATCCGGTGGGTAAGATTGAAGCAAGCTGGAAGGATCACTTTCGGCTGTGAAGGACAAAGAAAAACTGACTCATATGGACTTGAGTGATAGTGTTATATCCTGGGCTGGAATATTCCCAGCCTATGGAGCAGTCAAATCGATTTGGGAACTGAGGAAATTGTCAAAACTCCTCGAAGTAATGAGCAATGCGACCTTTTCCGCTCTTGAACTTGTGACTGATGAAATGAATGCAATGAGAACAGTCGTACTACAGAACCGAATGGCTCTCGACTTCACCCTAGCGGCGAGAGGTGGTACGTGCGCGCTTATCAAAGAAGAATGCTGTGCGTACATTCCAGACAACCAACATGAAATCAATGATCACCTGGAGGTAATACAGCAGGTGTCAGCAATGGCAGAACCAGGCCCAAACCCACTGTCGAACTTTTTCCAGAATCTATTTGGGGGGTGGGGGTCGGTCCTTATGAATATTCTGATTGCAATTTGTGTAGTACTGCTCATAATTGGAGCATGTGTCTGCTGCAGCATACCCTGTGTGAAAAAATTAGTTAAAGACCTAGTTGACATATCAGTAACTGAAACTATGTACCAGGACATGGAATTGAATTTGTTGATACCAAGCGAAAGCCTATCTGAAATATAAAACAAATGACTTACTTAGCTGAAAGTCCTTGAAAGGAGAAGGCTAAGAAATGAAATAATACTGTTTATGTTTCAAATAGAATGAAATGCATTAACAGGAGGGAGAATGTTAGAAAAATATGTATTCACATATAAGCTGCTAGAAAGATATGTATTCACATATAAGCTGCTAGAAAGATATGTATTCACATATAAGCTGTTAGAAAGATATGTATCCACATATAAGCTGTTAGGAAGATATGTATCCAAACATTCAGACATATATAAGTTGTGTGGTTAGATATATATAAATGAACTTGAACATATATGAAAATACATAGATTAAGAAATAGAGTCATATGTAATGCATTTAATTCTGTAATAGTAGAAATAAACTCGCATATTATTGCTTGAAGCATAAGCTGCAGTGTGATTAGAAACTTAGCCTTGGCAGCTCGGCTGGCTCATGTCTGTCAGTAAAGATTATTTTGCAAAGTTAGAAAATAATGAATCTGTGTGCATGTGTATCTTTTCCTGCTTCCACCAGAAGAATGGCCTTGTGCGCACTATCAGAGAAAATGTCCAGCTGGTGGACAAGAAAGAGACAAAGAGAAGTATTAAAGAAGACATGCACCCATTGTATTCAAACTAATCTAAGAGCCTTGAATTGGCTACATCCTCGGAAGGACATTGTGACTGACCAGGTGCTTGCAAGGCTGTAATATTCTCATGGGAAAGTAACTTTTTAAAAAATTGTAACATCAGCATTTTTCTTATGAATGGTCATGATGTAAAGACCCTGTCACTGACCACGTCAGTGAGGTGGGCAAAAGCTGATTGTAAACCCTATAAAATATCATGTATTTCCTGAATAAAGCTAGACAAAATTCTGTACAAGTTTGTGTATGGTTTTTTGCCTCCTAATGTACATTAGAGTATATGTATAGTAGATACCTGAGAAACCTGCATTACTGTTTGTTATTGACTGTCATTTTTTAAATGCCAAGTGATTTTTTACAGTCTGATTTTAACAATTTATTTAACAAAAAGCATTTTGTTTATTTATTTATTTTTATTTTTATTATTTTCTTCTTAATTGACCAAATTAGCTTCACTAGGCTGTTGGCCTACTTTCAGAAATGGCCTAATGTTATATTTAATTGTATTCCATGAGAAGGCGAAGGCCGAGGTACCAGAATTAAAGACATTTTCTGCACAGTTGGACTGCTTGTGTTTAAGCATCATTGGTATTTTTGGATTTTTCGAATTTTTGGAGTGTGTTTTTGGATCTAATGTTATATTTAGCCTGACTATGGGTAATTTGGTCTGGATACTCTTTCCCTTCTTTTCGATAAGTGCCATAGGCTCCCTACCTAAGCCACTCCCAAATCATGTAGAGGAGAGCTCAGATTAATGTTCTGCCTGAGAAGGGGCTCCTTAGGGGTGAGGTACCCCTTTATGCTCACTACAGTGTCAACAATAAAACATGACTCTACTCAGCTACTTTAGAGACAGTGTCCGCATCCTTTAGTTTTTAGCACACTAAAGGAAGAACAGTAGTGATGGGGCCATTAGCACTGCAACATTCAAGACTATTCATATACAATACCTATATGACTATCTCATTTTCATATGTTTCTTATTAACATTCTTTTTATATGAAACTATTATGTGATCCAAGCTTGTAGCACCTATAGAAGTTAGAGGCTTTAAAGATTTAAGAACCTTTGTGGTTGGGCACTCAACAGATGTCTTGCATTCTGGCTTTTACAACCTTGATTTTAAACATTAAGTGATATATATTACCTAGAACCTGTAAATATATTCTGAGTGAGTACAGCTGCTTGGAAGTATTTTAAATAGCACAACAGTCTTTGTAACATACATTGCAAACTTACTTGATCTTTCGTGTGTGAATAAAAATAGGAATATATATATATATATATATATATATATATATATATATATATATATATATATATATGTCTGTGCAGAGGACTTAAACATAACTCCTGTAATTTACATCAGTTAACAAAATGATATGGTGTTACAGTAGTGCTTCTCTTTAAAGGCTACTACACAGTTCAAGTAAAGTTAAAATGAGATGTGCAAATCCACTTTAGAGAAACCACTTTAGTAAGAATTATTTCTGTTGAACAGCTATCAAATTCGTACAGATCTGTTGGATTGTGCAAGTTTCCTACCTGCACAGTAACCAGTCCTATAAATGCTGCGCCTTCCATGATTTCTTTGGGGGCTAGTTACTCTTTGTATGATCATGTAAGAAAACTTATATTCAGATATAATTTTTTTAAGAATGCAGCAAAAATATCCAGCCACTGTCTGGGGATTCCTTCATTTGTTCTATTTGATAATTGGATGATTGTACCTAAATACTCATTGACTTTTGACATCTGCAACTGTAAAGCACCAGAATCTTTAAATAATTTTCTGAGGATTCAATAGCATGCAAGGTGGACATGACAGCATTCAAACATATACATTGTCATCTTCCAGCTGCTTGTAGGTTATTTACTCACAGCTTAGCATTCAGCTGTGGATTTGATGGTAAACAGACTTGAATTCACAGATGTGGTGTCTCTATATATACTACTTCTGAGATGTTGTAATCTTGGAGGCAGTATATAAAGAGATCAGCATAGGGGCACAACATCAACATCAGATGATGCAGAGGGCTTGGAGCCCTGCAAAATGATTATTTTTTGTGCTGCAAACATCATTAGCAGACGTGTATATGGGCAAAAATCAGTAAGTACATAAGACTAGCATAAATGGTCCTGAAGCCTATATTGTACATAGCATTCAAAACTATTTCCTAAATTTGCATCCAATACTTTAAACACTAAAGTTCTGCTGCTGTGTTAATAGCGATTTTCATTAAAAAAAAGGAACTTTAAAAAAAAAATGACTCGTGGGCTCTCCTACACATTCTTGAGGTGAAATTATTCAAACTTCAGCAGCATGCAGAAAAAAATGACGAAGAACATAGTTTTATATATATATATATATATATATATATATATATATATATATATATATATATATATATATATATGTATGTATATATATATATATATGTATATGTATGTATATGGGCCTATTTCATATGATCGAAAGCTCATGTGATCGACACTTATTTCACTGACACCAAAACACCTAAAGCTCAAAACACCAAAAACTCATTTGATCAAAACTCATAACATCGACACATGAAATTCAAAGCATTATGCCCTTTCCCCACTGTAGCATGACTCTGGAGTTAGAATAAATAGATGGGGGGGTGTGGGGGGCACAGCCCCCCACATTGGGGGTGACCCTGGAGTTAAAATAAATAGATAGAGGGGGTTGTGGAGGGCGAAGTCCCCCACATACATAATATATTTTAAAAATACACGTGGATACTTATAACATAATGACAATATTTATCTAAATAATGTGGGGGGCTGCGCCCACCACACCCCCTCTATCTATTTATTCTAACTCTAGGGTCACGCTACAGTGGGGAAAGGGCATAATGCTTTGACTTTCATGTGTCGATGTTATGAGTTTCGATCAAATGAGTTTTCGGTGTTTTGAGCTTTAGGTGTTTTGGTCTCTCTGAAAAGTTTGTCGATCATATGAGCTTTCGACCATATGAAGCAGACCCATGTGTATACATATATATATATATATATATATATATATATATATATATATATATATATATATGAGTTCAGGAGTGCTATATAGATATATATATAGATACATATATATATATATATATATATATATATATATATATATATATATATGAGTTCAGGAGTGCTGGCCTCTCAGCAAAAAAACAATTAAACTTGATATTTTACCCTTCTGAGTTTTGGGCATTTTTTTTTTTCATCTTTTCATCTCATTGACTTTCAGAAGTCAGTGTTTCATAGTGGAACCACTCATGTGCAATGCAGCCAAGATTAGTAGATGAATTTTCATATTAGCACGTGTTGATAAGATGCTGCACACATATTATGCTGACTTTGGTCAGGGACTTCAGTCACCATGTCAAGATGTCATCAAACACATTTTAATAAAGTCTTATGGGTCTCATCAGTCTCTATGTTTTAATAAAAGTCTCATCATTAATCCCCATCCCTCCAGGCATGTCTAAAGGTCAGTTCCCTGTGCTTTTTCTTATTACCCTGGTGAACTTGGGCATCCTGAGGCAATTTTGCAACTGCCTCATGTACACTGACAACCCTCTCCTCTAACCTCCCAATACTCAGACTTGCGAGAGATGCACTTATATAGTCAAATTAGAAGCCACGCACTCTCCGCCAAAACTTGAATAGCTGGTCAAGAGGAGAAGGTCAATACTTGCACCACACCACATGGAGCACATAGCCACCCAGAACACACACCAGCACTGCCTTCACATAAAAATACAAACTGCACACTCACCTTCGCGGATGTTCTCAATAAAAATCTACCCTCCAAGGCAGAAATGCACTCGACCACCACAACAGAACACTAATTACGAGACACATAACTCTCCTAAACAGTGTGCCACTCAACCAAAGCCCCTAAGGCAAAACAGCATGCCCAACATAGTAAGGCACACTGATGTCTGACTCACTAAGTTGAATAAGGAGAAAGTAACAGTCAGCTGCCTGTCATGTGCCAGGATCTGCCACATAACGCATGCACACAGGTCCCTCAACAACAGGTACAAATATGACTCTGTCATTGTACATGTGGGTGTGAATGACCTGAGACATACCTCCCTGGACTACATGAAAAAGAGACATGGACAAGCTCTCGGATTATGTAGCCCAGGCACATATGACCATAGCCTTGAGAAGCATCCTGCCATCACCCAGAATTATACCACAGTACAAGCAGAAAATTATTGATTTTAACAACTGGCTAAGTTTCTGGTGTCATTCTAAGGGGATCCATTATCTGTCTGCCTGAAATGACATGATTGACAGACCTCAAAGCTTTGCCAGGGAAGGTCTTCATCTGTCACCCCAGGGCTTCCAGACACTGGCCAAGGCTATTGCCACCCCTATAGTGCCTTTTTTAGGTGGTGTTCCAAAGACCAAATTACTACCATAACAGCTATAAACAAATGCAATCTGAGGGTCATGCTTCTCAACACTAGCAGTCTAAATCTCAAAATGCACTTGCTCAAAGCACTCCTTAAAATAGAGAACATCATTTATGCTGTAACAGAGGTCTAGTTCAAGGCAGCAGAAACCACCCCTGCACTACCAGGCTATAACTCATTCCACACCTTTCGGCCCCAGAACTTGGACCAAAGCTCCGAATATGATGGTGTTTCCATATTCATAAAGAATGCACACACCTTCAGACTGGTAGCCCAACATAACACATCTGAGATACTTCAGGTTCGGCTAACATTGGGTAAGACAGCGAGTCAGATTGTAGCCTGCTATAGATCCCCAACCATGTCCCAAGACTCACACTTCATGTTCCTAAGCACCCTGGAGAATATTAGGGTCCACCCTAACAATCTCATACTGGGTGACTTCAACTACCCCTCCATTAACTGGGAAAACTACTCATGTACCAATACACTTGCCCAACATTTCCTGGAATTCATTAATTCCAATGCCCTAGACCAGCTTGTTCTTACCCCCACAAGAGGTAGCAACATCCTTAACATGGTCATTACTAACATGGGCGACCATTGCTCTACAACAATAGTCAACTCCTTCCTGGTTAGATCTGACCACAAAATAATCACCTTAGAAATCTACATCCCTCCCACCCACCCCACCCCCTGCAAAGGTAACCACCATGAAAAACTTCTCCAAAGCTAACTTTGGGCTCCTAAAAACAGAGGTGGCTAACTTCATGGCACCCATACAAATGGAGATTACTTGCATTACTGCCGAATCATACACCAATGCACTGTATGAGCACGTACACAAATACATGGATCTCACCATACCCAATAGTGCCAAGATGCTCTCCTCCAAAAAAAAAGGAAGCCAATCTGGTGGTTCCCTGTTATAAACAAACTCTACAACAGAAGGAGGAAACTGATGCAGAATAATGTGAAGTCCCAAGACTGGAAAAAATCCCTTATCAGCCTCAACAAAAAGTTGAAATCCCACATCAAATCTTCTAAAGCTAGCTGTGATAACAGAATTGCAGCAGATAGTAAAGACAGTCACAAGGCCTTCTATAGTTATGTAAAGAATCTCCATGGCAATACCCTGATTTGCTCTGAGCTACTGGACAATGGTACCTCCTATACCGAGCCAACAGATATTGGCAATATACTGGCCGACAGATTCAGTGCCAACTTTATCCCCCCCCCCCCAAGGGACCAGTCACAATACCAGTAGATTGCCAGGCATCCAGTATTACTGCTGCACAGGTTAAAACAGCACTGTCCAACGCCAAGAATACAGTTTGTATGGGACCTGACAATATCCCTGGCTGTATTCTACATGAACTACAGAGTGTACTGGCACCTCATCTGTGCACTCTGTTCAATCACAGCCTCACCTCAGTCTTTGTCCTACCAAATGGCACACTGCTACAGTCATCCCTCTCCACAAAGGAAGAGCAACTATAGACCCTGGGAACTATCACTCCATTAGTCTGATGAGTCTGATATGCAAAGCTATGGAATGCATCATCGTGGACCTAATAAACAAGGATATAGGGAATCTCCAAACTCTGGATCCCAGTCAGTTTGATTTTGTGAAGGGTAGATCATGCCAGTTCAATTTGGTCAACTTCTTTGAGTCAGTCACCAGAGCTGTAAATGAAGGCAAGGTAGTTCATACAGCCTACCATGATCGGGCCAAGGCCTTTGATACTATTCCCCACTCACGAATCATAGAACAACTCACTAAGCTAGGCATCAATCCCTATATCACTAGGTGGGTTGTAAACTGGCTAACAGGTAGAACCCACAATGTGAAAGTAGCTGAGTCAAAGTCAGGCTGCTGACCAGTCACGAGTGGAGTCCCACATGGTTCGGTCATGTGTCCTCTCCTGTTTGGTATCTACTTCTCTGAAGTCTAGGCCAACACAAAGAGACTCTGGCTGACTAAGTTCACAGAATATTGCAAGTTGGAAGCTATTATTAACTCCCCAAGTGATATTGACATCCTACAGAAAGGCCTCACTGAGACCAACGATTGGTGTCAGAACTATGGCCTTAAGCTCAATGCCAAAAAATGTGTCATCGTCCCCTTTGGGAAAAAACAAGTTTCCATGAATTACCACATTGATGGTAGTCCACTGAACACAGAGGGCATTATAAGACATCTGGGAACACAGGTTGAGAGCAACCTCACTTTTGACCACTACATTGCCACTGTGGTCATAAAGTCCTTCTATGTGGCACATCTCATTACTAAGGGTTTTGCATCCAGGAAGAAAGAGGTCATTGTCTCCTTCTACTCTTCCTTCATTAGGCCAATCATTGAGTGCAATGCCCCATTTGTTATGTACCTCACTAAACACCTGCAACAACTGGAGAGGCCGCAAAAGTACCTCACAAAGAGGATCCTAGGCCTTAAACATGTGTCCTATATGGACAGACTAAAAAAAACTCTAACTATTCTCTGCCTCATATCACCTACTTAGAGGCGATCTCTGCTTGACATACAAAGCCATGTCTGACCCAGCTCTGTTAGAAATGCTACATCTAAAGAAAACCCAATCCCTCTGCACCACACGCTCTAGAGACCTCAAGCTCATTACGACAATCAACAGAACATGCTGGAGGGACAGATTCATAACTCAGAAACTGCCCATGCTATGGAATAGACTTCCATACATGTCAAGCAGAGCACCTCACTGGCCCTCTTCAAGAAAAATCTTGATGAGTGGATGGGAAATAGAAAATTCACCCTAGGGATAACTCCAGTGGCTTTACTCGACAGAGGCACTGGAAACTAAGGTTGGGTGGCATGATGCCAGAGTAATCCTATGAGCTTGGCTTGTAAAAGCTCCAGAGCCATTAGCCTAGTACACACCTATGAACCAATGAACCTATGAACTGGTTTCATCAATCTCCATGTTTTAATAAAAGTTTTATCAGGCTCATCAATCTCCACGTTTTAATAAAAGTCTCATCTGTCTCATCAGTCTCCATGTTTTAATAAACGTTTCACTGGCCTGATCAATTTTAGGGCCAAAAGTATGACCCTTCCAACTGCAACAGCCATCACATTCCATGGTTCTCTATTCCTTTGTCAGATTATTTTCTGAGAGTTTCTATCTCTACATGTATCATGACCATCACTATAGACTTTCTTACACTTCTAAAACTCAATTTGGTCAAAATGTTTCAAGATAGACACTATCCAATTGATTTTATTAATGTTTTTAAGAATGAAATCATTAAAGACAGGTTCCACCATTACAGACCAGTGTTGAAGTACAGCCTTCCTGATTTGGAAACCAAGGCAAATGTGGTGGCTGATGATAAACACAGTTTCTTTTGTGACAATGAAAACAATCAGGAATTTCTTCAATAGGGGCATGGCTTCTGGTTTTAGTGAGGCCACCAATGAGGTAAAAAATATCATCCAGAAGAACTGGCAAAATTTTATAATAACACAAGGTCTGGGCTTACTTTTAGGTAGTAACCCCACTAGTTTGTAGAACTGGGTCTACTTTAAAAAAGAATTTTTAAAATGGAAATAAAAGCAGGTTTAACTCTAATGTGGTTTCTAAGGGTATGTTCCAATATGGTACATGTGCCCAATGTACATATATTGCAGAGGAGGTGAATTCATGGCTGGGAATTTTTCAAAACCTGTCTATTGAAATGGCAGATTCAACTGCAACACTGAATGAGTCATCTATTTAGCACAATGTGTTACACATCATGCATTTTATGTTGATAAGACTATAAATGCTTTAAAAGCCAGGATTTAGCAATATACATATGTGATTAGTAAATGGGACAACAGTAATGTACTATGCAAGCATTCTAATAATTGTCAACATTTTAAGATATTACTTTTTTTTGTTTTGGGGAAAGTTCCACTGTTTGACATGAGCTATATTGGCATGTGTGATTGGATGATACTAATTCCCTGGGCATTAATGCTTCCCTATTAAATAAGCGAATGTTCAATGTTTCGAATGTCGATTTATCAACAGCTAAATGTCGAATAGTCCAAATCTCGAACAAATGGAACAGCATTTTTTTCCTAGGAAAAGAAATCACTAGTCCGCAAAAAAAAAGCCCAAATACAAAATTTTTGAAACTCCATAGTCTGAAAGTCTGTGACCAAAATTGCAACTTTTCAGTATGTAGTAGTGTCATTTCTGGTCATTATAACATTTGCTATCTTCTTCTTTTATTTTTTCCAAGGAACTTGTTCCTGCCAACCCTGTCATGAACCCAGGAAATTATATAATCAGGTATGAGTTTTTCTGTAGACTGGAGAAATGTCCATAGAGTTGCAATGTCTGTAAAATGACAGGACATATTTTGAAATGTAATTTAGTAAATTCTATTTAAAATCAGTACAGCACATAGCTTTGCCAGGTGAATGATACTGGATAGTTTTAATCTTCTAATATTCAATCTTTGGCAACTTGTAATGCAACAAAAATACCATTCTAATATACGTATTCTACTTAGATTACATTGATGATAATCAAGGTTGAAGTTTTGTAAACATTCTATTCTATCTGATCATATGGGAAGTGTTCTGCCTCACAGTATATATATATATATACATATATATCACAATTCTGTATGACGTTACATTTGCAGATTTAAATTGCAAACACTACTAAGCTAAAAGGTCAATAAAACTACCTACTGTCATCTGATACAAGGTAAACAGCATCCAAATCATTCTCTATGGAAACAAACTCTTCAAGGGATTCAGTTCACTTCCCATACATGCCTCTGAATCATACCTTGAATTGCCATTGTCCAGAGACTTAAATTATTTTTCATTTTTATTTTTCTAGTTCAGTTCTGTATGTCAGCTCTAAAAATTGCACCTACACAATAATGAATGCCAATGGCATTACCAGTAACTTTAAGGAAAATAGCATGTACCATCTATGCCCCCTAAAAAACAAGACAATTTCTTGACTAAGAGCCATGATGTAAAATTAATGAAAAGACTATGGGCCGGAGTCACGAAGGCTTGCACGGAGTCTAAGAGTTGAGTAAGACTCCATGCAGCCAACATGTCTGCCGAGCAATCCAGGAACAGCCGGCAGGGGAGTGCAAGAGAGCTCCTAAAATGATTCTTACACGGACAGGGTTAGGTTATACAAATTACCTCATTTGCTGCTGAAAGATATGCAAATGAGGTAAATTTGCAATCCAGGAAACCCTAACCTGTCCGCATAAGAGTAGTGTTATTTGCAGAAATGTATTCCATTGTCAACTGAGTACCGTTCTGCCAATAGCAAAACGGAGCCGTGACAGTACCAAATAAAGGATGCATCCAGTTGAGGAAGCATGCCAGTGGCCAAATATACGGCCATTGGCAATTTTTCATGTTGCAAAATACAACAAAAAATCTTTTTTTTTACCTCGATCTCCGAAGTTTAAACGTAGTGCAGCACCACGCAAAAGTGCTGTGCTCTAAAAACCATGAAAAAAATAAATAAAATCCACAAATACGGATTTTATTCAAAATATTCAACTGCCATGCAAGTGAATGGCAGGCTGAAGACAACATGGCTACTGAGTAGAGGTTGCTAAGGGGGGAAGCTCAGTCTAAGAGATGTAACCAAGCATTAGTAGGCAATCCTATGCAAATGAGGGTAAGGATAGTGAATCCCAATTCTACATGGCAAATGAGCAAAGTCTGTGGAGTGTAAGAGTAGGATAAGAGGAGTATCAGAGTAGAAGATAGGTGACATAATGAGGGGGGTATGTATGAAAGAATGTAAGCTCATTGGAGCAGAGTGGCATGTGTTTGCTGTCAGTTACACATCACTGGAAAAGGTGTGTCAACAGGTATCCCAGCTAAAGCCAAGAAATGGAAGGTGTATGCCGTGGATAACATTAAAGTTTCTTGTTGAAGTGCCTGTAACGTGTTTGCGTGCGGGTGCGCACCTGTAAATCCGATTAAGACTGTGTGTACACGTGTGCGCATGTGTGCGCGCGTTTAAGCCAGAGTAAGTATGTGTAAGGTTGTTGAAATCTGTGTAAGCGCGTTTGCGCCTGTGTGCATGCGTACAAGCAGGAGTCAGCAAGTGTTAGGTTATGTAAGCATGTTTGCGCGCATGTGAGCTGGTGTGCACTTGTTTGCGTGGCGCTGCCCCCTGTGGAAACAGAAAGGGAAAAGGAAGCACAACAAATAGTAGGAAGTTAACCAAGGAGAACTAGCAGAGCTGGCAGGTGAAAACAATCAGAATCAGGCAATTACACAGGCAGTACACTAGCCCAGCCCAGCCCAGCACTTAAAACTCTGCAAACAACTTTCCACCATGTTTTCCTCAGAGACACTGCGACACTGCAGTAAACTAAGAGAAGTGAAAACTTAAAAAGCTTTACTGAGACAAAGAAATGTTAGGGGCTGCCATTGCTGTTATAAGGCGACATATGCAACATGCTGAGGGTGGCGACAATGAGAATGCTGCTGAGCAACCCACAGTGAGGAGACGGAGAAGACTGTACAGGCCCAGGGTAACCGACCAGGGGCTACATGAGCTGGAGATAGTGGAGCGCCATAGAGTGGACAGAGACCTGATGCAGCAAATTGTTGAGCTGTGCAGGCCATGCCTCACACACAGAACCAACAGAGGGGAAACCATCCCAGTGGAAACCAAGGTATGTGTTGGCCTAAGAATACTAGCAACAGGTACCTTCCAGAGACCAACTGGTGATATGATGGGGATTTCACAGGCATCAGCATCCAGGTTACTGCACCAGTTCCTGAATGCCATGTCAGCACATGTCGGTGATCATGTATATTTCCCCAATTCCCGTGAGGAATTGGCCAGCAATAAATATCTTTTCCAGCAAATAGCGAAATACCCTGAGGTAGTGGGTGCAATAGACTGCACGCACATATGCATCAAAGCACCAGCCAGTGAGCAGGTTAAGGCCTACTTTAACTGCAAGGGCTTCCCCTCCATCAACTGCCAGGTTGTATGTGATGCCCAAGGCATAATACTGAATGTGTGTGCTGGCTGTCCTGGAAGCTACCATGATTCCCATATCTGGCATCTGACACAGCTGTACCAGACATTTGCCAATGGGGACATCCCTCATGGTCACCTAGTGGGGGATGCTGGATATGCACTGGAGCTGTGACTGATGACGCCCATCAGAAATGCACACATGCCTGAACAGGAACGCCATAATGAGGCACATGCACAAACATGAAATGTAATCGAGCGTGTGTTTGGGCTGCTGAATTCACGGTTCTGGTGCCTGGATACATCTGGTGGAGCCTTGCAGTACTCACCAACTACATGTACCCAAATTGTCATGATATGTGCTATGCTACATAATATGATCCTGTGAAAACAGCTGCAGCAGGAGCAGCATAGGACCAGGCCAAACAGCCCCCCACCATTGCCAAGGCCATCACAGGCAGAGTGTGACTCGGAGGAGGAACAACCTGAGCCTGCCCCAGTAGGCAGAAGGAGGCATGCCCAGTATGCTTTGGCCTTGGCAAAGAGGCAATGCATAGCACATACACTGGCTCAGTAGGAACCCTGGAAATGATAACTCTCTCTGACTCGCACATATAGTAAAAGGAATGCCTAACTTGACGCTACCTGTTTTCAAACATGTATAGGGAGTGTACTATGTGCATCCGACATAGGCTGCCCTGCAGCACCACCTGAGGCATGATTGCCATGTTTTAAGCAATATAAAGCAGTGCTAAACAGCTTTTACCACTATTTAGTATATGTAAACAAAATTGCACACACTAACTAGCACAACTTTGAGCAATGTTGAGCAATATTGGGCAACGTTCAGCAATGTTGGTTAATGTTGAGCAATATTGGGCAAGTTCGGTCAAAGTTGGGCATAGTTGAGCAAAAGCAGGTAAACATGCTCATATTTGCTTTACTGTTCCTTAAGCAGTCTGGTCTGCCCAGTGTGAAAATAGAAAGCAGTGACAGTCCTCGAACCCAGGATACTGTGCACTATAGTCACAGAACTGAACCAGTAAACCATGACAGTATTGCACTGGTCAGCCTGTATGAAGAAATGTTGATAAGTCTATGCAAAGTGTCTCATGGAAACCCTGCAGGCACAGCATAATCCCTGTCAAGTTATGACACAAAGGTGAGCCCTGCAGTAAAAATACAACTTGATTTTCAACACTCATATAGTATAAATGTTAATATTGGGTGTGTTCACACACATCAACAAATGTAGTGGACTTCAGACAGCAACATACTGAAAGGTCACACTGGGCATGCTCACACACTTGAATAAATGAGGCAAATGTCAGGCAACAAAATACTGAAAGGCCAAACTGGGCATGCTCACACACTTAGGCCATGTCTGAGTACAGCAGTGGGCCACACATATCTGGCAGTTGCATGTGTTAACCCAGGAACCTCTCACTATTTACCAATCCTGCCTTGTGCACACAGTTATATGAGAACAGACACATATATAATATATTGGAACCCTGTCATAATCAAATATGTACTACAGATACTTAGGTTGTTCATAGAAAGTGGGAAAGCAAAGAAGATAAAAAAACCTGCAATCAGTATCATCAATAAACAATGTGCATCCCGAACATTATCCAATCCAGGTTATGGAAAGATCATCTGCGAAGGAGTCCAGACAGAACCATGACACTTCCTTCAGCTATGTCATAAATAGCAATGTACACTCATATATGTCCTGAGTCAGGGCCAACTGTAAATGACTGACAATGTCAACATCCTGTCAGACAGGCCCATACATACATACCCACCTCCCACTGACAAAAGACCCTATCATCATACCAGGAGATATCACATGTAGAATGGGTAAACAGCTCCTTCCAAAGCTGAAAACATGGCATCAGTTGGATTACATTGTTTCTCTATATGTGTCATAAGTGAACTGCAGAACAAACAGACCCTGCACCTGAACAGTCTGTTGAGCCTCACCCTCTCTACAGGATATGAAACTGTTGAATGGGTTACAGCAACATATGGCACACTCCACAAGTGTTGGTGCACAACAGACCATGGGAACTATAGTCTTATAAGCCTATGAAGTCTGATCTGCAAGACCATGGAGTCCATCATGATTGAAGTCATAAACAGAGCTATTGGAAGCCTACAAACACACAACCCTACCAACTTTGGTTTGGTCATGGGCAAATCATGGTTACCAAGCCTGCTAGACTGTTTGCAACGCAGCCACCCAGGACATACATCACTGAAATGAGCTACACACATCCCACATAGACTTTGAATAGCCCTTTTCCAACATCCCAGACACATGTCATATCCACAAAATCAACAACCTGTGCATAAATATGTATTGTCATATGATGGATTGGCAACTGGGCCACAGATAGATCACACAAGCTAAGAATTGTAGAGTCCTGTTCAAACTGGTGACACCTGCTGTCCCCCATGGCCCCATGGCTCAGTCCTGGGATTGCATAAAACAAAGTGCACACACATTACCATGTCTAGTCTGATGATGTCAGCATCCTGCAAATATAGCAGGAGAAATGAAAACACCCAATAAAGCATATAGCGCGTCGTGTTAATGCGTATTCCTCTAGTATCATAAAAGTTAGGTAAGGGTTTGAATCCTGCCATTGCTGTGTGTGTGGGGGGTGTATGTTTGTGTGTGATTTCCTTTGAGAGGAGTGCCCATTTTGTAGACTAGGAAAACACCTTAAAAGAGGTATATACCTCTTTGGCAAGTTTGATGATGTCAGTATCCCACAAATATAGCAGTGGAAATGAAAACTCCCAATAAAGCATATAGTGTGTCATGTTAATGCGTATCTCTCTAGTATCATAGCATGGTTAGGTAGGGGTTTGAATCCTGCAATTGCTGAGTGTGTGTGTGGGGGGGGGGGGTCAGCATCCCACAAATATAGCAGTGGAAATGAAAACTCCCAATAAAGCATATAGTGTGTCATGTTAATGCGTATCTCTCTAGTATCATAGCATAGTTAGGTAGGGGTTTGAATCCTGCAATTGCTGAGTGTGTGTGTGTGTGTGTGTGTGTGTGTGTGTGGGGGGGTGATTTCCTTTGAAAGGAGTGGGGTCAGCATCCCACAAATATAGCAGTGGAAATGAAAACTCCCAATAAAGCATATAGTGTGTCATGTTAATGCGTATCTCTCTAGTATCATAGCATAGTTAGGTAGGGGTTTGAATCCTGCAATTGCTCAGTGTGTGTGTGTGTGTGTGTGGGGGGGGTGATTTCCTTTGAAAGGAGTGCCCTTTTTGGAGACTAGGAAAACACCTTAAAAGAGGTATATACCTCTTTGGCAAGTCTGATGATGTCAGCATCCCACAAATATAGCAGTGGAAATGAAAACGCCCAATGAAGCATAGAGCACGTCATGTTAATGCGTTTCTCTCTAGTTTCATAACATAGGTAGGGGTTTGAATCTTGCAATTGCTGAGGGTGTGTGTGTGACACTGTTGGTCAATGTGTCATGGGTTTTGTTTTTACTACTATATGACATATCGGTAAAACAACAGTATGTGCATTGCACACTTCAGGTATCTGTGTGGCAAATACATATATGCACATGTGACCTCAATTAGTTCATAGGTGTGAAGCCTGCTTTCCACATGAATACATTTGTTACCTTTGACAGATTGTGCTGCTGCTTCTCAGACCTTAGGTCGCATATATATGTTTGTGACAAGGCCAGCCACTGTAGTGATCTATGGCCTACATCATCTGTGTCGCACACACCCATGACAGTTTCTATAGAATAGTGTGAGTGATGGTTCATGCCTAGGGTATATGTCAGACATGTTCAAACACAACAAAGTCTGTCAATAATGAACATTCATTATAGGTGTACAACAACTTTGTGGATATGCATACAGACCCCTTATTGCTTATGTGATACACCGAGGGACTTCAGAATACCTATGGAAATGTGAATACCAAAGGACAGAGGACATAACACTTGGCTGTATGTACACATTGGTACCCATTCTACATGTTGGGGGCTACTACCTATGTGGTACTGTTGGGATACTATGTTTAGTAAATGTGGATGACTATGCTATAGTTGGCTTATAGCTTTACAGCATGGGTTGGCCAACAGGTATCTGTCTGTATGATACCCTTGTGGAGGATAAGTGTCTCATCTGGCAAATGCATTGTAGGCAACTGTATGCATTTCCAGATGTGGACGGACATATCCCTAGTGTGTTTGCTTGTACCTAAGAGGGCTACATGCCAAACAGGAGTGGTCCCAGGAATGGGTGGCAGTCAATACCACTGGTTACTGGTATAGTATAGTACCAGAAGGATCCAAATGCTAGTGAGTTTCCCACATCTGTGTGTCAGTTGTCAAGACATCATCTAACGATTGGTTATAGTCAGGCTGTTGAGGTTATGTATACTACCAGAATGCAAACCAATGACAGATAGTAACAGTATCACCCACAGCATAGTGTCAAATCATGTCATACACACATGTGTACCCATGTTAAAGCATATGTGTAGTAAAATGCATACTGTCCACCAATAGAAACTATGAAGTGTTAACACTGTGTAATACAGGGCATGTCACCCTTCCCATGTGTCCACTATGCACGTACATGCAGACAGTGCACCTCTACCATGTTCACAAATGTACACCTGCAAATCTGTACTGCACACATCACACATGTACTGTCCACACACCAAAACATGTGCCAGAACTACACACATCAGCCAAGTGGCACATGGGCGGACAATACATTTTTTGGAATTAACACTGGTGTAAACAATACTACATTAATAATCATAGCTTTAATGCATCATGCCTGCTCAGTTATACCTACAGGGATATCATTACACTTTACTGTTGACAACATGCTAACTTTGCTACACTGCTATAAAATCACCCTGTGCATCAGCACCATGTTAGCCTGTTCCTGCATCAATGTTACAGATGACAGGAGGTGGCACAGTTTCATCATATGCACAGGGTGTGTTGTTGGTTTGCCATAGCCCGACATTGACCCATCCAGTCGACATGTATGTGTGTGTGTTTGTGTGAGGGACAACAGTACAGCATGGGTCAATGTTGATGTAATGTGTGTGCATATGTGTTAGCCCTAGGTGTTTGGTTTATGAGTATGTGTCTGCATGCACACAGTTCCACCATGTGGCTGCCATATATGGGAGGTTGTGGGACAGCCATAGACTGTACCTGCCAGGCTGTACAGATCACCGTCTCTGGCCATGGACACAGTACCTGTGCCTGGCAGGGGTGCCACGGACAGTATCGGGTACTAACCCAGACTGGGTACTATCAGAGGCAGAGGGATGTTGACTGGACCCATACTCCTGCTGGGAATGGCCAGAGCCACGTGCACATGGTCTTCTATGATGGTCTATTGACAGCCCAGCCCCAACATTGCTGGGGCTGGTACTGCCACTATGGGAGCATCTGTGACTTGTGTGTCATCCGCGAAGGCTGCCAGCCGATGATGTTGCTGGCATAAGTCCACGTTGATGTCTCAGCCGTCCTGCACTGTCCTCGCACATGGACATGACATTGTGGAGGACATCTAATGAATCCCCCAACGTCTATCAATGACCTCGATGTAATTACGGATGGCACCGAAAAGGTCACGGATACTGTCATTGATAGCGGTGTTATGGGCTCTCTGTGCCCTTAGTCCCTGCCTGGTGTAATGTTCCATACGTGCCTGTGCCTGCATTACAGCCCGGAACATACCTGAGGTTGTAAGACCTGTGGGGGCATGTCTGAAAGGGGCATTATGACCAGCAGTTCTCCCACGAGAACCCCTGGACATCTGCCTATGTGGTACCATTCCAGGAATCTGAGTATGGCTGCTGTGAGGGGATGCATGTGCCATAGATACCACACTATCCTGGTCAATGCCTACTGTATGCTGTCCTTCAGCTAAGGCCATTGGTGATGAGGGGTGTATTGGCAGTATGAATGTGTGCATAGATGTAATGGAAAGCTGTGTACTGTCGATTGGCGGCCTAACAACAGACCCTGTCAATTCTGCCTGTGCCACAACACATGTATCATCATTTCCACTATTTGTGGCAGTGACTTCAGGTTCCCTGCTGCACTCAACCAACACAACCTCAGCACCTGTGAGAGGAAGACAGGAAACACACTTTACAATCTGTACATGATGTTAGCACACATGCACAGATGCACGCATGCACACATGCACACATGAACACATGAACACATGCACACATGCATATATGAACACATGCACACATGCACACATGCACACATGAAGACATGAACACATGCACACATGCACACATGAACACATGAACACATGCACACATGAACACATAAACACATGCACACATGAACACAAATGCACTACTCACTAAAGTAGACACACACACACACACACACACACACACACACACACACACACACACACACACACACACCAACAGCAATCCAGAACATACTCATTAGTGGTCGATGGTGGAGTACAGTATCACAAGACAAAGAGTCCTATCACACGTGTCAGCATGCAGGATGTGAGTTGCTCAACAGCATGCAGTGCGAGTGTAGAGAGTCCTTATTAATAACAATATACATGTCTTTGATGCATGTGTGTTGTTCAATGATTGGCCTCACCCTGGAACACAATGTGTACATGGACACAACATTGCTGTGCAAGTATGAAATGCTTTTCAATGTCCTGTGCACCATTACTCACAGGTAGACATACCATGGCTAGATGCACACAACTGTCAGGTGTATAGCAATGAATGCTATGTGTAGTACTGTAGTTACTGTAGCTGGATGTAGTGTAGTACCATGAGCCATCATCAGGCAGCATCATGTGGTCACTCAAGGCCACTAATGTGTGACACACTAGCAACTATCTTGCTGTACCTGAACTGCAGCACTCTGGCTACATTAACCATTTCACAGGCAGTTGTCACATGGGTATGTAAGGTGTTCAATAGGGAGCATTGCCTAACATGAATGTGTTGTGTGTTGAAGAGTGTTGCACCGCCCCATGATAGGCCTCTACCCCTCAGGTATAGTATGTGTGTTGTGTGGATGACATTTGGGATACTGGAGTCTGACCTTACAGCAGGTGTCTCAATACGCCATGTGTATCATATTAACACACACTGCGTATGACAAAGTGGTGTATGTTGTATGCATGTGTATTGACTCTGCCTATACAATGCCCACTACAGTGTACCACAATTGTTTGGGATGATCTGTGTATTGCATGTGTTTGAGGCAGCTACTCATGTTACTGGGATGTGCGTAGTCCCACAGAAAACATGCAGAGCATGCATTATGTGTAGGTGTTTTACATGTGTATATGGCCTACAACTCACCTATGACATGCACATGTTATTTGCTATATTAAATGTAGAACACTCACCAGCATGGGTCTGCTGTTTTGTTGTCACACCAGAGGGACCTACAAGGATATGAGACAGATTGTCAGTGTCAACAACTATGGCATTGCTGCTGTGAGTTTGCAATTTTACAGTAGTACAACAGTTGACAGTCACAGGCATACAGATTATGTTCCAAATTATCAGTATTGCACAACACCAGGCTCCACATCTTCTAAATACACAGTACACATCTGACATATGCATGTTCTAACAATCGAGCTAACAGTAGTCTACAGATATGCCATGTAACCTGCACACTCCGAGTCAACTTGCTGGGTGTCTCCCGCCTCCATGATGACACATGCCTGTTGTAGTGGTTGGCCAGGAGCCACCATGCTGAGGAGCAGCTCTTCCACTCTGGTGAGGAGCAGATGTAATGCTGCACCACCATCTGTGGCAAGCTGTTGTCTGCGGACATCAGAGGCATGCTGCCGGACATGTCTAATTAAATCACTGCAGTGATGCCATACCTGCTCATAAGTCTGGTTATGCATGCCTACGTCATTAACCCGATGGACATCTTGCCACAGTGGAGTGCACTCATGCTGGTCCTGGCTGGTTCTGGAGAACAGCAGGTTGTGATGTTGTACTAGGGTGGATATAATGATTTCCTCCTCTTCAGGGGAATACGCAGGGTTGCGATGATGAGACATGTCCCTGGAGGACAATAAAACAATAATTGTGAGCAAGTCATGTGGCACACTTAACATTATAAAGTACAGATATCAATGAAATGCCATATATAGCAACCTATTGGCTGTCAGTAGATATACACTTTTAATACCACATATCAGTGCTCAGCCCACAACTGACTGACAGTGCCTGGCACATTCTATATATTAAATCATGTTCTGCACAGCAACAAAGTGAAACCAGTATGTAAGACTATACAACAGTACATGGCACACTGTATGTGACACAATGCACCACCTAGCCACAGGAGGTATATATGAAGCTAATGCATACAGAAATATGTCATCCATTGAAATGATTGTAAAGTACAGTTACAGTACTGCCAGTACACCACACTACTTGTTGATAGCAAACCCTTAAGTGACATATGTGCACATTCATCAGTATAGGTGGCATACTGCTGTACTACACTATACATGTTGCTAGATATGCACTTTTATCCTGTAACACACATACGACCAAGGCCATGTTACAGGCATACCCACACACACATCAGACATACCTACAAGACACAAAGGTATGGCAACCCAGATGAGCTTCACCTGTGTACCATACAGTACTGTGTGTCAGCACTTACAAAACCTTATGCCTGAGGTATGTAATGTGTGAGGACTACAGGTAACAAACAAAACAGTGTTTCCAAGCAATGTGGATATACACCATACTGTGCTATGTAGGCCTACAGCTTCAGGTAGTACTACAGTTCATACGGGATTTGTAGTCACTAGTGTTAACAATCAATAAGCATACATGTACTGCTTTAGCCTACAATGGCACACTCCAGTCAACACAATGGGACTACGTCACACAGTATGCCATACTGCTTTTCCTGCCTAGCAATAGCATACATATCTTTTGCGGGGATCAGAGCTAGAACACTACAAACCATGATATAAACAGTTTCCCACTAGGCAATCACACATATACACAATGTTGACACATCCACCTACACAGTCACCATCACACTCCATCAACCTCACATAGCAATTAATGCAACAAGTACATGAGTGTGTGTATCGGGTCCTAGGTAGCTAATAGGCTATTAGCCGTAGAGCCTATAGAAGCCTAGCCATACGGTATCCTGCCCTTCAACACCCATGTAATTTAAGTTTATGTGCCCCTGTCATGCAGAGCCACAGAGGTGATTCCCGGGTTGTATTTCCTATCTCACATCCATTCATCATGATTATTCATGATGACTGCTAATGAGGACCTTTCTTTGCTATTGATAGGTAGTTAGTTCCAGAGTATGGTATGTGTCTGAGATGAGAATGTACCACCCCAGCATGTTCTGCTTTTTGACGTTACAAGGTTTAGATCAGTACAGTGTGTAGCTTGTAGGGAGTTTGATCTGTTTACATGGAGCATGTCCAACACCTGTGGGTTTGGCATAGCTTTGTATGTTAGGCAGAGGTTGCCTCTGGGTAGGCAGTATGCGACACAGTGTAGCTGTGGTTTTGTAAGACAGTCTGCATGGGGCATCTGTTTGAGTCTGGTAACACTCTTTGTGAGGTATGTGCCTGGCGTCTGCAGTTGCTGTAGATGTCTTCTGAGATACATACGTTTTATGACTGATGAGTAGAGTGGAACACTGACCTTTTTTTCCATGGATGACACATCTTTCCTGATGATATGTAGACTGTACACAGTTTACATGACTAGTGTGGCACTGTGATTATCAAAAGGGACACTACTGTCCACCTGTGTCCCGTGGTCTCTTATCACACTTTTGGTGTTGAGTAGACTACCACCTATGTGGTAGTTCATGGGTACAGGGTTTTCTAACAAAAGGGATGGCAATACATTTACAACATTGAGCTTGAGCGTACATATAAACATCCATTGGTGTACATATAGATTTACATATAGGGACATACACAGTCCACCATTCATGGTGGGAATATCAATTATGCAAAGGCTAAGAGGGATACAGTTATGTACTAATATTGCCCAGTCTTGTGCAGAAGGCATTGAAGGTATTCTCAGCCCATGTATCTTTAGCAGAACTCCCTGTCTGGAAGACTAAAAACCTAACATATCATACCCACAGCGTTTAAACACCACATGTCATATACTAGCACTGTATGCTGTCTTGTTTGCCACACACTACAACCTTCATAAAAATATGCACATAACAACCTTCACCAACATATATATGTCCACCCTTCACAAACAGTTGCAGTATGTCCCTTGCTCTATGCACATGTTAAGATGCTATTATATCTGACACATAAATATCTCTCCATATGTGTGTGCCATACACAAACAAGGCCCACACTGTTGTAAGTCCGTAGACCTCACGGATGATCTGTTGGGCCTTGCTACAACATGAACAGTTGTCACATGTGTGCATAACAGTAATATTGCAGGGAGTATTTATAGCTGCTAATGCTACATTAATATACTAGCCTGGTACAGCAGTTGCCAATGCTAAGCTACACATTATATGACTATCATGCATGTGTTACTCTGTCACATCCAGGTTTATAGAGCTGTTTGCACTACTCCCCCAAACAGCCATTATACACAGTACTGTACAGAACATAGATAACTTGATCAGATGTTTGACATTTAATGCTGAGCTACATACACCACAGTTATGTCCCACTGCACACAGCTACACACTAATTTGTCCATGGCAGTAGTTATGCATGGCATCAGTGCATACATACCTACTGCTGCCACATATGCATGTTTCAAAGTATGTACAGTACTCTTCTTAAACATCTACTACTTGCCGGTAACCACATATCTGTTACATACCTGTTTGTCACTTTCAGGACCATCTGTGTATGTTTTGACGATTTTTTTTTTTTTGGTATTAATTAAGCAACGTTTGCTTTTACTTAATGTTTTGGTTATTAATTAAGTTTTTTTTTTACTTAATTAATGTTTTTGTTTAGTAATTCAGTCATTTTGTTTTACTTAATTAAATGTTTGTTTTATTAAGTAATAATTTTTTTTACTCATCTCAAGGTTTGCAGACGGTATAACACGTGCAATGTAATGATTGCATGTGGGGATAGCAAGTACAGTCTGCTTTTATAGGTATCTGCACATGTGCATCTGATGCCCTCTGCAACAATTGGTGCCCAGCATTTGGTAAATGCATACAGCCTGCTGTGTGGTAATTGCAGTACTCACTGTCATAGCAACCCAATGCTATAAATTGCTAAGTTATGTAGGCATAGCCCTTTCAGATTTCCAGAGTGGGGCCCATGCTTGTTTGCTGTGGAGACTGTTGTGTAAGTCAGAAGGTTGGTATACTTCTTGTATCTGAAGCTAGAGGTGTAGACAGTGATGCACATGTTGTACTCAGACCTGACTGTTGCCACATCCTGTACAGAGCTATCTGTGTAGAGTTTAACTCACCCCTACAAATGCTTACACAAGATATATGTGAGTATGTAGTTTCTTTTCTACTTATATAATTAACTGCCATACAAAAGTAGTTATTGAGAAGTATTCTTTTGGCACATGAACTGTTTGTAAACTGTTATACTGTGCATATTAATGTACTCACTTCTGCAGGGTTTGTGTTTTTTATTGTTAACATTAGCACATGATTCTCAGGAAAACTGAACAATTCCAGTACTGAGTATGCCTACCTACATCCTTGGTAGACCCTAAACACACACGTATATTTAAAATCGGGGGGGGGGGTGCAGACATACAGACAGCATTATGTATTATTGTGTGAATGTTATCTTACTGGACTTAAAGGATTGGTGTGTACCTGTTAGTTTATCAAGGCAGGTGGTCTGTCCACCTTTCTGACTAACATCAGTACTTTTCAGAAGGATTCAGAAAGACACAGCTAAAATATGTTTCACATCCCTGAAAAGTAGTCACAGTTAGGAAGTATGGCCTCTGCCCCAATCAGATATGCCAGTGTTTGTCCTGCTAAGATACTGTGTGGGGGTTGTAAAGTGCCTCTATAACATTATTTGCTTCTAGAATGGCTGCTTCTCTTATCACAGTCATGTAATGCAATTCCACAACAATTGCTGGTAAAGATCCACAAAACAAGCTTTATGTTATGGTAGAAATAATAACGCCTAAGGCAAGACCACCTCACCGAGTGCGAATGCACGGATAAAGTCAAAGTCCCACTGCCAGCTCAAAAACCAGCCCAAGGTTAATAATACTGTAACTTAGGAAACTATAGACAACTGCATTTACTGCAGCCAAGCCAATTACTGGGTTCAAACACAGCAGCAAACCCACTACAATTTATAGTTTAACCTCTACCCCTGGTATATTCTCATCAAAACTGAAGTCAGCAGAGCCAGGATATAGTCCAGGCTTATACAACTGCTATAAAACAACAAAAGACTCAACCACCAGAATCCTGCAAAGTCTGTGGTAGGGTTTGCCCTGCTCCGCTTCGCCCTCGCTTCGCTCGGGCTCACTCCGCGCCCCACCCTGCCCCCTTATCCCACCTGCCCCCACTACCTCTAGATTTATAGCTACCTGGCCACACCTACTTCCTCTCCCACCCACTGTACTTCCTCTCTACCTACTCCCAACCCCCCTGCACTCTAAGACTAACACTATTTCTCCCCCATACAATCACATCCTCATCTCCTTATACCACCTCAGACCCCTAACGCTATGCCTAGGCCAACTTGGATTACCATCCTACTTATCCTACCACTCATAGCAGTACCTTACTTCTTAACGAGCTATGAACACCTGACATTTTTAGGCTTCCATTATCCAAATTATCACACAAGTTCCCCCTCTCCTCCGCCTACAGTCAAATTCTTCCCCCACCATACAACCCCAAAAACAAGAAATCTCAGTAATCTTTATCTTAATAAACAGCACCAAACAACTACAAAAACTAAATATGGTCTAAAATTACTAATCAAAGTCCTAAGACTAATATCCTACTTAAGGAAAAACATCACCAAAGATGGAGATATCCATCCTAACCCAGGCCCTACCAGTTTAACAGACTCCACCAATCATCCGCTCTCCCATAGGCCGGCTAACTCTCTCCTCATCTGTCACTTAAACATAAGAAGTCTGAACAACAAGGTACATAACCTACACGCTATGCTAGCAACCTATCTACCTGACATCATGTGTCTAACTGAAACATGGCTTAAACCATCAACCAAAGACAATCAGATAATGTCACCTGGGTTCAATATACTCAGAGCTGACCAAATAAAGAAAAGGGGAGGTGGGATAGCTGTCCTTTATAAAAATATGCTCAACATCCTAACTAACCCCAAGCAACCACCCCAGGTCGCTAATGCTGAAATATTAGCTCAAAAACTACAACTAAACAAACTAAAACGCGTAAACCTAATAGTGATCTATATACCCCCAGGGAACAATATTGAAACTTTAGAAGTCATCTTAAATTGGATAGATAACTATCCTCAAGAAACAATAGTCCTGGGAGATGTTAACATTGACTGGAACCAATGCTCTGCATGGTCCACTCCTACTTCTTTAAATCTCCATGGTTTCTCTCAGATTATATCCTCTACCACCAGACTAGGTAATATTAAACAAAAAGAGAGCATACTTGACTGGATACTCGTCAAGGAGCACCCCCAAAAATATACTTCGGGGACACTCCCCAGTGATCTTAGTGATCATATGCTCACATACATTATGAAAGATAATACCAACAATGCTAGCATGCCGGTTTATAGAACTATCAGAAACAAAAAAAAATTTGACCCAATAAAATTTAACATGGAACTCAAGTACTGCAAATGGTCAAAGCTAAAATTCCTTCCCCTAGATGATGCAGTCTCACATTTTAACAAAACATTCCTTACCATACTTGACTCTCATGCTCCCAAAAGGGTATCCAGAATCAAAACACAAATAGCACCCTGGCTAACCACAGAGACTAAAACCAAAATAACTAATAGAGACAAAGCATGGGTCAAGTGGCGTACTACCAAGTTACCACTAGATCGTGTCAACTTCCAGCAAATAAGAAATGAAACTAAAAAGGCCACCGCTCTAGATAAGAAAAAATACTTTCACCACTTACAACACAAACACCAAAACAACCCTCAAAAATTCTGGGCAGGATTGAACAAACTTCTCCAACCAGGAAAATCCACCACTCCTACCCCAGGAACTCTATCTGAAAAGAACCAAGAAGAAGTAGCCAACAACTTTAATACCTTCTTCACCGAAACCATTCAGTCCTTAGCTAACCAACTACCTGCTCCCTCAATCACCCCAAAAAATACCACACATAACTCCCCACTATCCTTTAACCTCCAGCCCATATCCACCGCCTTCATTCGATCCCTATTGAAAAAACTAAAGCCAACTACCCTTTCAGCTGATCTTCTTCCAGCGGAATACCTGCAAATAGCTGCAGATGTCATAGCCTACCCCATTTCAATCTTAATTAACAGAACCATTACTGAGTCCACAATCCCAGCAATATGGAAAATATCTTACGTCATACCTCTTCATAAAGGAGGAACATCCACTGAACTCTCTAACTATAGACCAATAGCCATACTATCACCACTTGCCAAAATCATGGAAAAGTGTGTGCATAACCAACTCATGTCCTATCTCATCCAAAACAAGCTACTAACTGACTCTCAACATGGATTTAGACCCCATCATAGCACGACTACTGCCCTCCTCTCTTTTACCGAGAAAATAAACTTTAACAGTAATAACAAAAATATTTCCTCGGCTCACTTTCTAGATATGTCGAAAGCCTACGACATGGTAAACCACCAGTTACTCCTCAAAACCTTAGAAACCTTACATCTAGACACCCGAGCCCTAAACTGGTTTCAAGCCTACCTCGCAGGCAGACAACAGGCAGTAATGTGGCAGAACAAGCTCTCCTGTCTGCTACCAAACACCATAGGCATTCCTCAAGGGTCCATATTAGGACCTCTTCTCTTCTCAATATTCATAAATGACCTCCACTCAGTTATCCCCGAAGCCACCTGCATCCAATATGCAGATGACTCAACTCTCATCTGTTCCAATCCCATCCTAGATAACCTTCTAACAACAACCCAACACAGCTTTACCATAGTTGAAAATTGGCTAACAGACCATCAACTCATCCTAAACCCAAAAAAAACCCAACTACTTCTCTTCTACCCAACTAATACAACACCTATCACACAATTCACTATTCAATCCAATAATGGAACCATTATCTCACCTGTTACCAACACTAAACTATTAGGAGTAAACATTGACAATAAACTTTGATTTGACATCCACATCAACCAAACTATTAAAACAGTAAACAAAAAACTGGGGTCCTTATATAGGATAAAAACCTTCCTAACTCCAGCTGCTAGACTAGCTACTGCCCGCTCACACCTCCTATCCACCCTACTATACGCCTCCCCCGTCCTTACGAACCTCAACAAATTGGACCTTAATTGACTCTCATCTTGTTATAACCACATTGCTAGATTCATTACTGCCCTACCCTATAGAACACACCATTGTATTAACCTGAAAAAACTTGACTGGCTAAAACTCCCTAATCTTCTTCAAGAGTACCAACTCATAGAAGCCTTTAAAATCCTGAAACATCCAGAGAACACCCCTGCTCTAAAAAACATACTAACCCCTTATTCCAACCTAAGTTCACTTCACTCATCAAACAAACTCCTAATACAAACAAGCAAGTCCCATAACCTAGGTGGGGACACACTGTATTCTAATATTATTGGCAAGGTGTGGAACTCTCTTCCTAATAAGCTCACGTCTTTACCATCACTAGCTCAATTTAAAAAAGAGCTAAAAATCCACTATAAATCACAATGGCTTTGTCCTTGTACAAACCCAGACTAACTCCAAAAGAACTCTACCCTCTCCAAATCATAACACTCCTATGTGCAATTCAACATACAAGATCAGCCTAGAACATCCCATACTAACTAAAGAATAGGCCATTATTGTCTTACTCAACTAATTGCGAATTATCGTGAATATAATGAACTGTAACCAACTGTAGTTTCTAATGTAATAATTTTTTTTTTCTCTTTATAAACTATGTAAATTGTCTATATGTCTTTGTAACTATCTGTCATTGTTAACCCTGTCGGAGCTTTTCTCCCCGGGACTCCACTGAAAATGGACATGTATCCAGTTGGACTATCCCGGTCAACAAATGTAAAATAAAAATAAATAAATAAATAAATGATGGCCTTCCTATTTTTCCTTTACATTTACTCATTGTATTGCATGATATATTTATTTCAGCACCAAGTTATTGTATATCTGCTGTGGCTTAGTGGTACTTCATGCAGTCTAGTGCATCCAAGGTCTTGGGTTCAAGACTGACAGAGGTGTTTTATGTTGCTGCTGAGCAGAACAAGGGCCCTGACATACAGAGTGACTAAGGCACTTTTAAGCAGTTGTAAGCGGGTTTGTGTGGGTTTTCATGATGCTTAGCAATACTTAGCTAAGTGCACACATGCGCACACTCGTTTAAACCTGCTAGCTACTGCTTAAAAGTGCTTACTCCCACTAACCCACGCGCTAATTTCTTTGAAAGAAAAGAAAATGGGGAGATAGGAAAGTGGTGAAAAAGGGGCACAAAGAGGGAAAGACAGTAGGGAAAACAGCTTGGGATGTGCAGGACGGGTGTAGGGAAGGTCCATAGCTGCCCATTTCTTTACCAGCAACAGCTGTGCATATGCAATAAATTTGGAGTGAAATTTGAAACCTTCCACCCCTGAGAGAGGGGTGAGGACAACAAAGTATGTTGTACTGCCAATTATAATTATCAGTTTACATGTCCAGCGGACATGTGTGCGAAATGGGCACCTATGTATGGGGCATAATGTTTTTGTGGGAACAGATTGCCTTTTTTTTTTTTCAGGTGAGAGTGGAATGTGAGGTAGAGGAAGTAGGTATATTTGGGGAGGTAGTTTGGGGAGGTAAACAGACAAGACAAACAAGCCGCATCCAGGGGCGGAGTATGACACATGGGGTGGGTGAACACAATTGATGGGGATGGATGTCTGGAAATCGCAAGCCCACGAGCCCACAGATGGTAACAGTGGAACTGAGATCCCCACCCATGGGCAGTCACCACTGCACCTTCACATCCCCAAGGGTGGCTGTGCTGGGGGTTGTATAGGAGGGGCAGGCTCACCCGTGAGTCGTGCCACTCTCGCCTCGAGCTGGCGTAGGGGATCAGCGACTGAATGCTGGATCTCCCTATGCACCACAGCCCGGACCCTTCGGAGGGTGACAGGTGGCCCTTCTCCGCCCATGCTTGCACAGGGGGATGAGCCCCATCCCCTGCAGTGTTTCCACCCGAAGGTGACACAGGACCAACAGAGGAGGGGAGCCCTAGCTGGACACTGGACCTGCTGGTGCTAGGTGCAATCGCCAGCTGAGGAGGAACAGGTGGGTCTGCTGGGACCGGCCATCCCATACGTTCTGTGATTAGGTGTGTTTAATTACAACATAGACAACAGCATTCCAATTTAGTTGTAACAGCATGCAGTAATATTCCCATTAACCCAACACACCAAGGTTCCAACAGTTGAACAGCAAGCATAACACATGCATATATTGAACGACAGTGAACATTCCAACAGCATGCAGGGATGATTGGTGGCAACAGGCCAGCAAGATTGTGGTGTTTGAACAGGGCATATGCATCAAAGTCAATGCAGATATTTATAGAACAATAGGACATATGTCCCAACAAATGTTTTGAGATTAGACATACCCATTGAGGTGTGGAATTGCATTGTTTATGCACATACGGTAGGGTGTAAAAAGAAACCTCCATTAACATCTTATAAGTACTTTTAGTCTACACTACATTCCTATTGACTGCAGGTGGATATCCCCTACATGTATTATTGCACTAGGCAACATTCATTAGGTTGTGTAATGGGTTTGGCTAGTTCATTATATACCTGACCTATATCTGACATACTAACTGTCCAAGATGCAGGTGTTACTGATACATAGTTATATATTTTATTTATACTTATATATCTACATATCTGATTGTGTTCACGTGACATTTTCAGTTAAATTTCTACAGAACCCTACATTTCATGTAGCACACTCATATTTCTGGGGAACACATTAACAAGCTACTCATGTGCCAGATTTACCTATGCATGCCAGCCATTAACCGACTGTTGAGGACTGTATATATGCTTCACAATACTGGCACTTCCTTCCTCCACTTTATATGGGACTGCCCAACTGTGGGTTGACAGCACTTAATACAACAGTACTATTTATATAATGCAAGGGTACAACAACATTTCGAAATAAGTGACACAGACACACTCCAAGTATTATACCTTTATTAATTACATTACACACTTTTCTACAGTCTCTCTCCTTTATTTGATATTACAGTGCATGCGGAAGACATATTCAAAACATATTATACCTTTATTAATAGGTTACAACACTCTTTTTCAGGCTCGCTCACTTATTTTATATGACAGTACATGCAGAGATATTATTCCGGACTTATTTTACCTTTATTAATGGGTTACTACACTCTTTCTGGCTTTCTGACTTATTTATATAACAGTACATGCAGAGGAATTATTCAGGGCATTTTATGGCTGTATTATTGAGCTACAACACTTTTTTTCAGGCTCTCTCACCTATTTTATATAACAATACATGCAGAATAATTACTAACCTGCCTGGTGGTGCAGCCTTAGCAGCCTATCTGCAGAGGCTTGCTGATTTGCAGCATGGACACCTGCAGCTGTGAAGTAAATGAAGGGATATTGAAACATACCTATCCATTATATAGACTAGATTAGCATGTCTTACATACTTCATTCCATGGCTACCTACTCAGTAGTGGAGCATCTTGCATCCCATGGGCCTCCTGTATCCATTGGTTCAGTAGGTCCTGCTTCCATCTCTTCAGGTCTGCATGATGGTGACGGACTTGCTCACTAGTCCAAGGGACGCCTGTGGCACTGGTGAGATCATGAGCTAACTGGTTCCAAGTCTCTGCTTTGTACTCCATCCCTTGGAACTGGCCCTGCAGGAGTCTTGACTCATGATGGTGGACAAGGAGCCAAACCATGTATTTTGACTCCTCAATGCCCCAGCATTGCGCTCAAAAGCGTATACCCTCTCCAGCACCAGCCATTCTGACTGCAGATGGGAGCTACAATCAGTTATGGCAAGTATTCCCGCCTATGGAGCTTAAAAATGCCGCATTTCCCACACTTTTTTGTGACTGGCCATTTTTGAAAATTCTCGGCTGACTGCAGACCTGCTTAGCAATGGTTAAGTCACCATTTATAAGTATATGCATGTTAACAGTGGCTGTTTATCCTACTCTGTCATGGCTTAGTGGTTCAGTATTTTGATTATGGTGCACAGTGTCCTGGGTTCGAACCTTGTCATTGCTTTTTATTTTACTACTGTCCAGACAGGCTAGGGGGTGTGGCTGTGTTTAGGCAACTTTGCTCTACGTTGCTCCATGTTGCCCTACGGTGCACTGGTTGGCGCGGTGCACACTCTGCGCAACCCTATTGCACTGGGTAAAGTGCTACTTAGCTATGGGCAACTATATTGCGCTGAGTAAAGTGCTGCTTAACTGTGGGCAACTATATTGTGCTGGGTAAAGCACTGCTTAACTACGGGCAACTATATTGCTCTGGGTAAAGTGTTGCTTAACTACGGGTGACTTTATTGCACTGGGTAAAGCACTGCTTAGCTACGGGCAATTATATGTCAAGATCCTCCTTATATTTATATATATACATTTTGTTCACTGATACATAGGCCATCTCAATGCTTTTTAGTAAAATTTCATTCATATATGTCAGGAATTATTTCATATACTAATTTAAAACATAAAATAGAAAGGGGAGTGGTGGGACTCGAACCATGAATGCCTCCTCTTTGTGCGAACGCTCTACCACTATGCTATTGCTATTTGGCTTAATTTGCATAAACATTTCTTATTATGCTCTTCAATGTCGAAATTGCTAACTGCAGCTAAGCAATGGGCACAATACGGGCAGCTATATTGGGAATTATAAAAAAAAAAATTAAAGTTTTACATTTTATAACTGTACTGGGGGTTTTCAATGTGAAGGAGTGTTGTGTTGGGTATGTTGACATTTGAGCGGACTCATTCATGTGTGTTGACATTTCACAATTCAGACACTTGCAGGGGCGTGGACGTTTGGACTGCTCGGCAGTCAGACATGCCCCCTGCCTTCATGCATGGTCCGTGTTAGACTTGGAGTGGAGTTAGCGTGCCCTCATGAATATGCATGGCACGCTGACATCATACTGTTCAACTGCAGTTTCCAAGTAAGACTTATTTACTTTTACAATGAGGATTCATGAATCCTGGGGTATAGTTTCGTGATATTCTACCTACCAAAACACTGATGGGACAAACTCCTTAAAATCAAATGCTATGTCCAAATGACTGACTATTTTAAATGCTTAAATGCTGTATATATGTTCTGTAATAAGGAAATTGTAATAATAAAGATTGTATTTATTTGTTAAGTTGGCAAAGCTGCTTGGTGGAGTTTTTTTTATGGGTATCCCAGGGGGACTATTTGGTAAGTGATTTGCTCCCACACTAGGCAAATGGAGGGTGAGTGTATCAAACCATGAGTTTTCCCAACACCTCTGACATTTTCGTATATTTGTATGTTTCTTTTTAATTTATTGTAATGACATACATATTGCAGTCCTCTTAGCTTCATTGCATATAGTCTTAGCAAATTGAAACTTTATTCTGTACAGAGGCACATAATTACATATATCACAAAATCAGTGCTCATTAGTGTCTGTTAAAAATGGAATACATTACAAAATAAGTCCTATATTTTCTCCTTTCTTTAATTTATATTTTATAATGTGAACAAAATTGCTTGCAGTATGATTATCATTTGTATTATTAACTCTACATTTCCAGATATTTGGGATGGGGTTTCACAATCAAACAAAAATTCTACTATCAAAATTGCATAAATGCATTAAAACTTACCCCATTAATAGCACCATTCCATCTGATACCAGTATCATTAATCATGATTTCCTTCCCTTTTGGAGCTGCTGTTCTGAAGCTGCCAACCTTCACACAGCTCAGTGCACCAACATCTGATATTTGCTGATTCAGGATGTCATACTCAACAGGTGGATCGCCATTACTATCAAAGAATACTTCTTCACCAGCATGTGTTTTGAAATGCACATTCCGCACATAATGAAGGAGCTAAGGCAAAGAAAACAATATAAATTGAAAATATAATATAAAAAGGGAGGATAACTGCATGGGGTAACATAGGGATACTGCCATCAACAGACAGCATACATATACATAAGCTACATCTTAAAATATGAATATGTTAGAAGTGGTTATCACTCATGAGGTCATTACAAACACATTATGCACTCCTGTTGCTATGGTAATATGAAATGTATATGTACCTTGTAGCCTAACCCAAAAGAAATGAAGATATTTTAATTCATTCATTTTATGATATGTGTTTTACCCTGCCCAATGGCATGGCAAAATATATGTCTATTCTAGTATGTGATTGGCATAACACAAGGTACTGATGCATGATAGGAGTCCATCACATGAGTCACACATATTCACCCAAATCCCCCTCTCTCCACACACACTAATGTATCTAGGGTTCTCATAAATATGTTAACTGTTTAGTTGAGTTTATCAAGCTGTTGACAATGGACCCTTCTCTGTCTGTATGATGCAAAAGGATATGGTTAACCTTGTGGATGGCTTTACTCAGGCAGATCAAGCCTTCTGCATTAGTGAGATTCTGTCAAAACTGAAGATATAAACAATACAGAAAAAGATAATTGTATTCAGCAACTGGCTTTGACCAGAGTAGCAGTCAAAGGGAATTCACTATCTCTCTAGGAGTGAAACAGAAGACTTGATTTAAAGTGTGAGTGAGCAGTAGCTGGTGAGGCTAATTACTACAGAAACCTGTTGACCACCTGAATAATGCTTATAGAGTGTTAATATCACTGCATGTTAGATTGTGACTATTTTTTTATTACTCAGTAAGGTAATTATTTTTACAGAATCTATCAGGACAGGAAACCTAGCCTGTATAGTTGTGAAGTCCATTACATTTTATTTTCCTACAGCTATCTTCCTGAAATATCTCAAGGTGTTGAAGGAGTCATTGTGATCAGTGGATCCTGTCACCTTCCAAGTCTGTCTGGTTCTACTGCTAATTTTAAGCAATGTTATATCTCTGTGATCACTCTTAGGAGCTGCTTTCCCTTAATAAGTCTTGTGATATTTGGGGAGTTCTTGTCCTGGGACATACAATACTGTCAGGGGAATTTAGAGTCTGCTGTCATTCTAAATGAGGTAGCAGTCAGTTAGGCCAAGCTTAAGACAAAGTAGATTCATTTATCTTCTGTGAAAGTTGGCACTAATGAGCTTTGGGTTTCATCACCATCAAATTAAATTAGTTGGAAGAGTCATTACTAATTATTGCAGTGGGGCTTCAGTGTTCAATACTTTCTTGTGGTTCTTTAGTGGTTCTTTAGTGTAACAGTGTCAGAAGGTGTTTACATGTCATTTTTTTGTGGCTGGATGTGTAGGGCTACCACCTGGGTAAGTTTTAGATTGTCCAAATTATCCCTGAGCTCATCTTGTAGGGTGATAAAAAAGTTAACATTTAAGGTCTTCCTTAGACTTCATTATTTACTTTGTTTATTTGACTGTTTGTTTATTTATGTGTTTGTCTATCCAACATTACTCTGGCCTAGATGAGGGCTTTTTTAAAGTTCCTATAGAGAACATAATTCACTGGGATGAAGAAGGAAGTAGATAATATCCTCTATGTTTACCAGTACGTTTTTGCCAATTAGATCAGAAGCACCTACGGAGATCATCGGCAAGTCTTTCCTGATGCCAGTATGTACAAACTTTAATTACCATCCATCATTCTACAACCTTCCATCATATATAAAACACCCAGCTATGTGAAGCCCCTCTAAGTTACATGTAACTTTTTTTCTTACTTGTCATCTCTCACACATCATTCAGTAAGCAAACCACTTCCTACCACTGGACAGCTCTCTGTGACACCAGATAAGCACTCTGAGTCGTAGTGGGGAGGTCAGTAAAGAATGCATACATTGATAACATAGACAAATAAAGCCCTGGCTGTGATCTAGGTGATCTAAATTCAATTAAATGCTCAGATGCTTGACAACACAACCAGGGGAGGATAGGCATTCTTGTGACAGGTTGGAGTGAGTATGCATGCCCAAGGACACATGTCCATTGCCCTAGACTTCCCTAGTTGAGACCGGTAAAACTGCCCAGTGCTACCTTTTCTGAACGGTTGAAAAAAAATGTATAATGTCATCTTCTTTCAAAAGTGAAGACGGGTGTAGTGCTGATGTCTATTACACATTCCAGCTTCAGGTTGTGAGGAGTGGTGCAGTACTGATGTCCATTATACATTCCAGCTACAGGTTGTGAGGAATGGTGCAGTGCTGATGTCCATTACACATTCCAGCTACAGGTTGTGAGGAGTGATGCAGTGCTGATGTCCATTACATGTTCCAGATACAGTTTGTGAGAAGTGGTGCAGTGTTGATGCCCATTACACATTCTTTCTACAGATTGTGAGGAGTGGTGTAGTGTTGATGTCCATTACACAATCTATCTACAATTTGGGGAAAGTGGTGCAGTGCTGATGTCCATTACACATTCCAGCTACAGGTTGTGAGGATTGGTGCAGTGCTAATGTCCATTACACATTCTACGTACAGATTGTGAGAAGTGGTGTAGTGCTGATGCCCATTGCGTGTTCCATCTACAGGTTGCAAGGACTGGTGCAGTGCTGATGTCCATTACACATTCCAGCTACAGGTTGTGAGGAGTGGTGTAGTGTTGATGTCCATTACACATTCCATCTACAAGTTAGGAAGAGTGGTGCAGTGCTGATGTCCATTACACATTCCAGCTACAGGTTGTGAGAAGTGGTGCAATGTTGATGCCCATTACACATTTCATCTACAGATTGTGAGGAGTGATGTAGTGTTGATGTCCATTACACATTCCATCTACAAGTTAGGAAGAGTGGTGTAGTGCTGATGTCCATTACACATTCCAGCTACAGGTTGTGAGGAGTGGTGCAGTGCTGATGTCCATTACACATTTTACGTACAGATTGTGAGGAGTGGTGCAGTGCTGATGCCCATTACATGTTCTATCTACAGGTTGTGAGGATTGCTGCAGTGTTGATTTCAATTACACATTCCAGCTGCAGGTTGTCTTTTGGTGGGCAAGATGGTAGAGCTTCAATACACAAACCAGAGCCACCTCTAATGGTTGCCTTAATGAAGGCCTTGCATAGTAGAGTCTTCATGTAGTGATGTAGAATGAAAGAGGAAGGAGCCCATTGACTGCTGACTTTAAGGCAGCAAAGGCAAAGTTTACTATAAATTATAAAAAATAAAGACTAATGTAAGTGCCATGGTGTAACAGCAGGACAAACACCGAAGTTCCACATATCCAAGAAGTCCTTGTCAAAGATATTTACTCCACCTACAACTTGTATAGAAGCATGTAGATATACTGTCTTATAGACTCATATTTAATTACTAGGCTAATGGCACAAGAGCCATTACAAGCCTTGCCAGTAATACTCAGGATATAGTATATCTTTTTTCCATATTTATTTTTATTTGTCTTCCACAAGTATTTTACAATAGATAACAATACAAACAATCATAAAACTTGTCAGATACAAGTAATATTTGTTTCAACGTGCAATCAGGTCATATTTCTACTAAGTCACATAGAATAAAACTCATTTGCTACTTATTTTCAAATGTTAACAGGAAAATGCATATCATTATCCTAACTGCATGGTGTAGTAAACCCCAACACACTATATACAATACCTACAGCAGGTGCCACACCAGCTAAAAGGCAGAAGCATGAGAGAGATGTATCTGTATTTGAGTCATCCTTAAGTTGCTTGTCTAAGCTTCTTTGATTTGTACTTTACTTAGCATAGGGGAATTTTGTATACAATGTGATGATTTAATTCTTTGAATAATATTCATTCTTTAATTATGTGGTTCAGAAGGAGACTGCAGTATTTTTGAAAATATGTGCATTTATTACTATCTCTTGTGATTAATTTATGTGCTGTGACATATCTAGTAGCTTTGTTCTTGAATTCCTCCCATGATAGTTTGGTTCTATCTGTCCAGTTCTGGCTGATATATAGTTTCATTAGTGCTAGTAATATGACTAATATCCGTGTGTCCTGCTTAAGTAATTTTTGTGGGAGTTATTTGTAGGATAGCAAATTCCCACAATAATACTGACTGCTCATAACCCATTTTTTCTAACTTTACCTTCGGAGAGCATCATAACTTGTATGTGAATTTACAGCCCCATAGGATGTGAAAGAGATCAGCATTCACTGTTGGACAATAGGGACAGCTTGGGGAGTAGTTTGAATTAAATTTATTTAAAATCACTGGTGTGTAGTAGGCATTATTACTGATCATCAATTGTGTACAGATTAAACTCTTGAAAGGGGATAATTTTAGTGTAGTTTCTATCGCTTTGGATTTTTGTTTTTATTTTCATTTTTCTCATTCTGGTAGGCAGAGAACAGTAAAAATGATTGATATTTGATGGTTGTAATTAACTTGCATATGTAAGAGAGCATCTTCTTTTTATAAGAAAGGTATTGTAGCAGTGATATTGTAGTATCTATGCCTGCTTGTACTGAATTGTTAAAGTTACCCAGCATGGCAGTCAGGTATTTAAGTTGTCTTAGAATTATTATATGTTTTTCTGCTGAGCTTCAGCTTTTCTCTGGTCTCTTCTATAGTATAATCTTTCATTTTGAGAATGTCTCATACAACATAGTTCTTAATTTGTGGATATTGATTGAGATTTATCATATTGTTATTTAATTTGAGATTAGAATTTAAATGTATAGGTTGCAGAACAAAGTATGTACTAGGTTTATAGATTCAAGTAGCTTCTGGAATATTATGATATTATGACTTAATGATTTATGTAATCCAATTGTCTTGAATTGTTCTTTCTGGATAGACGTTAGAGCCTTGGGATTAATATTTAATGATTTAACATGTTCAAGCCATGGTTTAACCGATGTTGGTAACCATTCTTTACCCATAGGAGAGTGTTCTAATACCTGTATTATTCTGTTAGAGTAAATTATATCATAATATACCTTGAAATCTGGAAGACCCAGTCCCCCTCTTTCTTTCAATAGGATTAATTTAGAGGATTTGATCCTTGTTGATTTCAAGTACCAGATGGATTTAGCAATTTCTATGCAGATTTTGTGAAAGAAGTTTTCGGGGATGTTAGCATTTGTTGCATTTAGTTGATAAGCCACTTTTGGAAGAACATTCATTTTAATGACTGCAACCTTAGATAAGGTCAATAGCTTCTTATTTTTCCATCTATAGAAGTCTTGCTTTACCTGTGTCCATAGCTTCCCTAAATTGTTTGGGATTTTTGGCTTCTGGTTATGATCAAACAGTATTCCGAAGTATTTGAGGGAGAAGTCATTTTGAATTGGTGCATCTGGTAAATAATATTCTTTATGGACTAGTGGATTAATTGGAAAGATTTTGGATTTGGATGTGTTAATTTCATAGTTTGATACTTCTGAGAAATTTTTAATAGATTTCATAATTTTACTTAGGTCTGTATTAGGGTTTTCGAAATATATATTGACATCATCTGCGAAAGCTGTTAAGACAATTTTATTATTTAGAAGCATTGATATGTGATGATATGTGTGCTGGAATATGAGAAGGAATAGGGGTTCAATATTTAAATTGAAGAGGCATGGAGAAAGGTCACAACCTTGCCTTTTGCCATTTACGATTCTTATTGGTTTGGATTCTATTTTATTTATTTTAAGTGATGTGTATGAGCTTTTACATATCTTTGTAATTATATCAGTGAATTATTTTAGAATATTATAGAATGACAGTGTTTCAAATAAAAATTCTTGATTAACTTTATCAAAGGCTTTGGTAGCATCTAACACCAGGGCATACCTTGTTTTTTTTCTTTTTTGCATAGTTTCATTACTAAGGTAAGCGTGTTATCCCAGGTTTGCCTAGACTGGATAAACCCAGCTTGTCCTAGAGAGATGATTACTGGCAATACTCTTTTAAGTCTATTTGCTAGGATAGCAGCTAGGATTTTGATGTCAATATTTATTAGTGAGACTGGTCTGTAGTTTAGTGGATTTGATTTTTCTGAGTTAGGCTTATGAATAAAAATAGTTCTGGAGATATTTAGGTATGGATCTATAATGCCAAACTCCCTGATGTGGTTGTATAGTTCTAGTAAATTGTTTGCTAAGTTTTGGGCAAAGGTTTTGTAAAATTCATTCATGAAACCATCTGGTACTGGTGCCTTGCTTGATTTTAGTTTAGTTATTTCAGCTAGAATTTCCTCTTTTATTAATGATGCTCTTAACATTTCATTTTGCTATTTATTTATTTTTGGAAAGGTTACATTTCTTAGGAAATGTGTATGATCTTCTGATTTATCTTGCTTTTGTGGTCCTTACAAGTTTCTGCATATGTCTTCAAAGGACTTTTCAATTTCTTGATTTGTAGTAATTTTCATTCCTTCATAGTCTAATTCTGTTATATTTGGTATTGCATGTTTTGCTGCGATTATTCTTGCTAGTAGCTTGGAAGGGGTTTGGGCACTGTCAGCATATCTAGCAAGCATCTTCATCTCAACAAAAGAGTATTGTTTTGAAAGTAAGAGGTATAATTATTTTTGCAAATTTATCATCTGTGTTTCTAGGTCTGAGCTGCATTTGATTTGAATTTTGGTTTCAACTTCTTTCAGCTTGGTTTGTAGTTAATATTCTTCTTATTTGTATTTTTTGTAATGGGATGCTTTCTGAATTAATATTTCCCTCATTCTTGCTTTGCAAGCTGCCCACCGCATATCATACTGTATGTTCTTAACTAAAGGATTATTGTCCATTTCCAGTAGTATATTATTTATTTCTTGGATTACATCCTTCTTTTGCAAGAGGTTTGGATTTTAGGACCATAATGGGCATTTGGGTTTATTGTTTTTGTCGCTAGGTGGTATCAATGCTATGGTAATTTTATAATGGTCTGAGAAGAATCTGGGTTCTATCTTGTAGTCTGTTTTTGTTTCAAGAAGTATCTCAGAGACCAGGAAGAAATCTGTTCTAACCATGATTTATAAAATGGAGAGCAATACGTATATTTGTTAACTGAGGATTTGTTGTCACTAAAATTGTATAGGTCAGCTAGTTTGTAATCTGAGTCTATATCATAATCGCAAAAGCTAAAATCCGCAAATACAAGTACATCAACACATAAACGTCAAAGTACTAAAACAGCGAACTACAAAAATAGAGAAAATCAGAACGCCGAATGTATTTTCGGAAGCAACAAGCCCATACAGGTAAGGTAAACCTAACTGAAAAAACCTAATGTAAAAAGCTTTTTCAAATGTTTTTGTGGGGGGGCAAGGCCCCCTGCACCCTCCCACACCCCCATACTTAAATATACCAACTCCACAAGTGGACTTACAGTGGGGAAAAGATTTATTTCACATCCCCTGGTCACCACTGCTGGCCAAGGAAATAATCAAATATTATTTATTTTTTAAATTTTTTAGTTAACTTTTTTTTAAGTCGACATTTATGTGTCGACATGAATGTTAATCAGGATTTTAGGATAGTATGTTGTACAGGAATATTAGGTCCTTTAGGGCTAATAAAATTTGGAAGTTGTATATTTTATTTTTAGTAGATCTGTCTGCTTCTGGGTTAAGAACCATGTTCCAGTCACCTCCTAGTACATAATAATAGTTTGCGAATTTCATTAAGATATTATATATTTCATTAATAAAATCTTGCTGTTTTACATATTCCCTATATAGATTTAAGAATAGAAGAGGTTTTAGACAGTGAGTATTAATACAAATAAAGTAACACCATCTGCCATTTTGGTCTGGCACACATTCTATTTCCCAACTGAAGGATTTTTTAATAAGAATTGCAACACCCTTAGAGTTTGTACTATTGCCTGATACTATTATTTTAAATAGCCATTGTTTGCTCTGTCTTTTTCCCAATCTTCAACAAGCATATGGGTCTCTTGTAAAAAGATTAAGTTTGCCTTAGATTGGAAAAGTAGATGCATAAGTAGCTTCATTTCTTTTTATCTTGGAGTCCGTTTATGTTCCATGAATTGATTATCCACATTTTTTTCTTTACATTGTAGGCTATAGTTAAAATAACTTTAGCGATTTCCCTTATACTTTGTTGGATTGTTTTAAGAATTGTTTTCATTTGTCTAAGTATAGCTATTGTCACACCTGTTCCCTCCAGAAAACCCCAAGTGCCTAACTACTTATCTACCCCATCTGGAACAGAATCAAAAAATGTAACCTTCAAAACATTTCAATTAATGTAGCATGCATAAGGTAACGTTATAACACTTTTACGTAATAGATGGTATAAGTTAAAAGCACAACTCTATAATGCAAATTCTAATGCACTCAAGATCTGGATATTCCTGTACAACATACTATCCTAAAATCCTGCTCTCAGTTTCTCAGTAGTGCCTTTAGAAACCATGCAATAAGAAAAATAGCCCTATATATATATATATATATATCTATATATATATATATATATATATATATATACATATATATATATATATATATATATATATATATATAAAATCATATATTGCAGAGATTGGTTTACATACTTATTAGTGTTGAGATGTGATTCTGAGACTTTTTTCACTCTAATACTGTTATATTCCACAATTTTTGAAGATAATCAACCCATGTGTCTTATGTTTTCTCTCCAGCAACATTCCACTATATATACAGTAATGAGAGAAAAAAACACATGTATACATATTATATGCATAGTATCCATACATATATCAAGATCACAGGTTGCAGTTTAGTGTCTTTAGATTCTATTGTATGTCTATTCTTATCCTTTTCAAATGAAATGCTTTTTAATTAGTTATGACCTTGTTCAAAACAAATAGTAACAACACACAGTACCTTAAAAACCTTGCCTTTAGTAAAGCATTCTGTCTTGGGATTTGTAGTGGGCTTCCCATTATTTCTAGGTAGTGTAGGAGGTCTCCACTCTATTTCTACTTGTTTTCATTGTTTTCCAATGTAGTGGAGTGGTTTCTTTCATTTCATTTCTTGATTGTTGTCCCAGGCTCTGTGAATTGTTCAGGCAGAGGAAATAGAAGGTGTGCCAGCTTGAAATGAGCCCTGGTGTAGAACTGAAGCTTGAAACTTTCTTCTTGATGCACACTGTCTACTTTCTGTTAATATGTGAATTTGCTGTGTCAGATGGCATGATGAGATGGGGATTTCTTTTTTTTATTTTCAGTTTTTGCTTCGTTCTTTAATATACTTGCCACATTTGGTGTTTTAAGTTATGGATTCACTGCCATTTGATGTTCAGAGGTTTTCACAAGTCAGGAAGTGAGCTGAAAGCCTGTAGAAATGCTGTTTTTGCTTCTTTTGGTGAGTTATCCATGAATCTGCAATCTTTGCATTGAAAGGAAAGGCAGCTGGGGTATTTCATTTGAAACCTGATTTTCTTTCTTATTAGGAATGCACAGAGGGGAGAATGTGATTTTCTTTGTTTAATTTGCATTGGCAGATCCTGGGCAAAGGTAATTTTATATCCATTCCAGGTTATAAACTTTTTAGTTTTAGCTGCTTTTGTCACATGTTGAAAGTTAAGATATTTGGCATACACTTGCCTCAGCTTGTTTATGTCCTGATATTTGTGAAGAGCTCTATGTATTCTCTCAATGTCCATTTTTTGCCATTTCTTCATCTTGTAGGAGAATACTTATAATTTGTGTAAGAGCATGTTGTACTTGGTGTGGTTCATATTTTTCAGTTATGCCTCTTAGTAACAGATTATTTCTGTGGCTTCTTGCCTCAAGAACTACCAGGTTTTCTTGGGTTTCCTTTATGGATGCTTCTTTAGATTTTATTTTGTTCTGAAGTTCTTCTGTTTTCATTTAATTTTTTATAACTTTGGCTTCTGTTATGTCAAGACGTTTGGCTATTTGTTCTAGGTTATTTCCAAACCCAGTTAGCTGTTCTGAAAACCCTGTATAGCTTTTTGTATTAGTAGTTGGTAGAAGTGCAGATTTCAGTTCATCTATATTCTAGGATGCTTCTGAATTTTGTTTAGTATTCAGTTTTGAGGCTTCTTGTATTTTAGTTGTTCTTTGCCTTTTAATAACTGTTTCTTTGTCTGGAGAGTTAATTTGTGACAGCTTGGTTTTTCTAGTTTGTAAATCCATTTGGTCAGTTGTTTGAGACATTTTGGAAAGTCTTGCAGATTCTTTTCTTTTCTCCTGTAAGGGCTGCAGGCCTCAGCACATGTGCTCTAAGGTATTCAATTTTCTAACTTGCTTTTTTAACATATTTTGAGCTTGGAGGTTGTTAATTTCCCCAGTTATTAGTTCACCTGCATCATATAATGAAGAGTTTCTGATTGTTATTTTGATGGCTGTTTAACGATTATTTTTTCTGGCAATGAGAGCTGCAGGGAAACAGTACTCACAGGGCATCCACCATCTTGGAATCAGGATATATTATATCTTAATTCCCCAGATATGGGCTGGGGTAGTATCGAGGTAGTAGGTCTTTGGGTGTTGAAACCCTGATACATTTTACAGACTGCCTCTGTCCATAAAGGACATGGTAAGTAACCCAGGAGGGATTTTACATCTCCCCATCCATTTATCCAAATTATTTTTGAAGAGAGTGAGGGACATGCTTTGTTTTACAAAAATGGGACAGTTATTCCATACGTGAGGAAGCCTTTGGGATATGAATCAGTATCTCCATTTAGTTCTGCTAGAGTGACAGAGAAGGTTCAGGTCCATGGAATGAGTAACCCTCATATATTTTTCTTGTGAATATGTAACATTTATATCAAGACTGGATCAGAGAATGCCTTGCAGGTCAGGTATAAGTCCCCTTTCAATAAACCATATGAGATGGAGTAAAGGAATAGGGGACCTTTAGTTGGTCTGCATAAGACATGTATCTTACACATTGCATTTTTTTAGTGAGAAACCTCTGGGGCTGCTCCAGTGCTTGGTTAGGTACATGCACAAAGGAGCACTGCACTTGACAATGGGATTTCCTCACTACTGTAGGTTCCTAGTGGTCAGAGTTTAGGATACTATCCATCTGAGTTCCTAGAGCCCTCATCATTGGGTTTACTTTTAAGGGTGTGATATCAATATTATAATTTGCAAGGAAATCTGATTTATAGAAAGTATGATTATGTATTTTTTTTTAGCATTTAGTCTTAGACCATGGTTTTGACACTAGTCGTTTGTCATTTTTAGGTCTGTTTGTAGGATGTCCACATCATTTGGGAATTCAGTGATTGCTCCCAACTTAAAGTTGTCAGTGAACTTGGTAAGCCAAAGTCCACCAACATTGGCTTTCACATCTGAGAAGTATATACCAGAGAGGAAGGGTCCCAGCAATGAGCCTTGTGGGACACTGCTAGTAACAGGCTTCTTATCAGAAATGGGTTCATCTATCTGAAGAATGAGTCTTGTCAGTGAGCCAATTGGCTATCCATCTGACGATGTAGGAGTTTATGCCTAACTCAGTAAGTTTATCTTTGATCCCTGAGTGCAGGATTCTGTCAAAGTTTTGGCCAGCTCTAGAAAAGTGATGTGTACCATTTTACCCTCATCCAGGGCGCTAGTGAGTTTCCTGAAGGAGTCCACCAAATTGCATGCAAGACATCCCTTTGACAAAGCCAAACAGTGTCTGGTCTAGTGTTTGGAGAGTTTCTATGTTGTTATTTATCAGGTTCAAGATAATTACCTCCATGGCCTTGTAGATAAGACTGGACAAGCTTATAGGTCTGTAGTTCCCCTGGGTCAGTTGATGGGTACCCCTTGTGCAGAAGAGAACTGTTGCAGTCCTCCATTTCTCTGGGACAAAGACTGTCTGAAGGCTCTAGCTAAACAGGGTTCTAGTGGTCCTGATAAATTAGGTTTTAAACTATTTAAGAAGCATCCTGGAATGTTGTCAGGACCCATAGAAACTGTGTTTTGGCTTTAGTGATCACAATAAGGACATGTTTTCTCATAATCAGTGGTGGCTGGTGACTTCAAATCAAAAGGGGCTGCAGGAGACCTAAATGTGGGTGGGGTGGAGTCAATGGTAAGGCATGTGGCCAAGTAGAAAAGGGCAGAGCTATTGTGCAGTGGGATCAATGCTGGCCGTGCTTACCAATTTACATGAAATAAATGCTCAGTCACTATGGCGCATGCTGAATACTCTACACAGCACATTGTTACATGAATATACAGTAGTCCAATCAAGATGAAGTAGAAAAGAAAAACAAAATATTTCAATGCATTGGCTACATGACAGCTTACTTAATATCTAAATAGAAACAAAAAGGTTGTGAGGCATGAAAAAAATAAATTACTTTTTAAATGCATTACTGGAATGCTAGTTAAAATCAAGTACAAGAAAAACTAGTAGCACTCAACTCAAACCATTTCTCCTTGCAGTTCTAATTATAATTTATATTCAGCTTTATAAAAGTACCAAGTAACATGCTGAAAGTAGCAATCTCTCACAGTCCGCACTTGTAAAAATGTTTCTTATCCAAAAAAGACCTGCTGCCTGACAACTATCTACTTGTTTCATGGGGAAAAACATGATCAAAGTAAACAAATGAACAGCAAACAAGAAACAAGTTCAAGATAAATTGCTTAAAGGATTACTCATAGATTGGCATTCTGTTTAGTTTACAGGTAAAGCCGGCAAAGATGACTGCAAGTCTCCAACAAATGTAATGAGCTTCTGAAAATACTGTAATCCTGCCTTGTACTACCACTATAATGCAGTCTGTCATCCATAAGAAACAAGAAAGCAAGTATTAAGTAAAGCTGCATGGATTACTAGTCTTACAGCATACATAAGTAGCCATACTTATCACTCTTAATAGAAGTAGCCCTACCTCAGAATTTTATAAGTAACTATCCCAGCCGCATCAAGAGCCTAGCAATTACTTTTCGTTTTGCATTTGCACCGTGTCACTTAAAATGGAACCACATAACTCATACAGGCAGCACAGTGTGATCTAGATAAGTTTGAAAATGACTGTCAAGTCCTTTATTACAAATACTGTCATACATAAATATACTCTGCGTGACAGCAACATAAATGATTTCAATGTTGATAATTCTTTAACAGTATGCTTATTAAAGCTTACATGCATCTTACAATCTCAGACAAGCTGACCTGATGGTCATTAAAGCATTGCTACTTAAACACAGAGCAATAACAAGCACTGCAACAACATGCATTTTCTGAATAATAAGAAGCATAAATCAACAGTAAAAAAAATTTGACAGAAAACCAGAACATTCTGTAAAATGAAGGACAGATGAAAAGCCACTGTACTTGTGTCTACCTTGGATGGGGGGATACTCTGCGCACTTACACTGCATAACTGCTCCTTGCCTTGCTTGGACACATCCAAAGTCACTACATGGGGGGAGTAGGGTACAACAAGAATGTCACAATTTAAAATGTCTCTGTCTGCCAGTGATGGCCCTGACACATTTGGTCATACGTCTCAACCTCAGAGCAAGAAATCTGTACAAAGCCATAAATAAAAGTGGGACAAAGCAATGCCAAAATATAGGGACAATTTTAAATATTGCTCTTACAAACTTAGAAAGTTGATAGAATAATAGGTCGTGCATTAGTATGAATTTTCTGAAGGGTATGAAATCTGAAACTCAAACCCAACCCCATTTGCAAAACGAGAAAAGGGGTTGAGGATGGATTTTAGTAGCTTTGTACTTCTAATGTATGCATTTCTTTCCTACTATTCTTATCAGATCCCTTCTTCCATTTTTAGAGGGATATGTAAGTACCCTTACATCTTTCCCTGCCCAGTAACTGCCTCCTCTCATGCTTCCATACCTTGCCACCCATATGCACCCTTTCTACATATCCATTTGTCTTACTATTGGTCCTTCTATAGAAGACCCTTTGGACTCTGGTATTGTTTACTTTACTTTGTGTTTCTCTGTTATAATGTCTCTCCTCTTACACAGTGCTATCCTTGCCTTAGTTGCTTCTCTTAGTATGCCTGTTTTCTAGTTAATGTCCTTTTCACATTTCTGTACCAGCATGCCATATATGATTTGTTTACAATCTGCTTTCTTAACATTCCGCATGACTCATTCTAAAGTATTTGATTATATCCTTTGGTATATTTGCTTTGATAGTCTTTTGTCTTAAAATGTATATATTTTAATTTACTTCAGCTGAGTCATGGCTAAAATGGTCCTCAGAGACACTCATCCAGTTAACAAACAAGCAAACAGTATTCAGACACATTAACAAATACATGTGTGCTCTGAATATACAGGGGAATCAAATAGTAAGTGCATAATTGTGGGAAAAAAAATCAATTTTAGTCAATGTGAAACTTAACTTTTAAAGAACATCTAACTGATGTATTTTCCCATAAGTGAAGCACTTATTTCTACCAGAAGCGAGATGTCTGTCATTATTTTCTAACTTCAATCTTATTGGCAGTAATTTGCTAGAAAACTGTAATTTTATGAAAAACAGACCAAAAATGTGATGCAAAAATCTGGATATTCTGCAAAAATCTGTACAGTTGAGGCTGAGGTATGCAACTATGCAATATGTTATGTAAGCAGGAAGACAATGCAACTTAAGAAGAATACTTTACTTAACTTATTTTGTATCTTCCGTCACTAACCTGCTATTTATTCAGTTCTAATTCCTTTCCTGACTTTTCACTTGAAGCGCTTCATTTTTCACTGAGAATAATCATGCTGCACACACACACACACACACACACACACACACACACACACACACACACACACATATGCAAAAAGCATTCCCCGATTCCATCATTATATATCCTGAAACTAATGTAATTAAAAAGAATGACACACCTATATGCTTGGTGAAAAATATCAGAGTGAAGTTCTATCTACTATTAACATAATTAAGATTTTTATTTTCTTTTTTATTTCTGTATATAATAATCCTCTAGCAGAGGTAAGCCCATACTAGCATTTCCTTAAATTTTGTAGTTGTAAAACATAATTATCCAGTATAGTATTAATCATTACCCAAACTTTCATGTACAAAAACACTGACTGCTACTCTCACTAATCAACTTATTTTTCTGTACAGTAAACTTTAACAATTGCTTACAGAAATTAAAGCCTAAATATGCCACAATGTCCACAAACAATGCACCCACTACCTGAACCATAAAAGGAAGCTACTGTCCTGATTCCACCACAATGTAACTACACATACAATGCCAATATAAAGGACACCATACCCAACAGACCAGCCAAAAAACAACCAAGGAAAATCTAGATGCTGGGCCTGCCTGTTACAAAATTATATATAACAAATTTCTCTACATCAAAAATAGTAGTGGAGTTGAAATTACACTTGTCATCAATTCTTTACTTTATTACTTGCACAGGCAAGTATAAAAAGAGTTATATTAGGAGAACAAAGAGCTAAACCTATGAAATGACAAATCTCACTGAGGTTTTCACTATTGCAGGAAAATATATTTACAAACTAAGTGACCAGCCAAACTGCCCTCAGACACTCAAAATATGTGAAACGTCCCATTTCCACTGCAGATGTGCAAAAGAATTCCCAGGACACCGATGTTTTACCTGATCACAGAATGTCTGCAAAGCTGCCTTCTGAAGTTTCAGACCTACTGATCAGGGACATTCACCACAGTTCTTTGCTTTAGCTTAGGCACAGTCCAATAGTTACAACACATGAGCAAAAACAAATAGCGCACAGATGATGTTCAGCTGGACATTTTTAAAGTTACAGCATTATAGATTGAACGTCCACTGAAATACACAACCATTTTCAGTCAAGCCTTCACTTACTTTGCAGTGTAAAACTTTTCACATTACTATAATAATAATAATACTGATTCATTCATTCCTAGTAACACTGTTAATAGCTATCTAGTCAGAGCTGCAATACATCCATTCCAGATGCGTGGAAAAAGAAAACATGGATTTATGAGATTTAGGAGGATATCTGTAAACCGAATTAAAAGGAATATCCAATTCTTCTACTCTGGCATTCTGCCTGCTCACCCAAGCTCTCATGGCCAAGTGACACTCTGAAACTTTCTTAGAAATGTCAGTGCAAATCATGCAGTTAAAAGTAAATTACAATCCAAATGTTGCAGGCATGTTAAGATACCTATATAGCAATCAAGAGGTATTTCTAAGAAGCCCTACAGCATAACTAAATTCCAGGCAACAGGCTGGTCAAACAAGTTGAAGCTGCCCTCACTGCACTGCTCTGTCTGCTGTCCAGTCCAAAGTACTGCTACTGACTGTTTCTCACTCTCTTTTTCCCAGCATGCAAAGCATGGCAAACGAGTGAGAACCAGTCAGTAGCCATCCAACCATCCACATCATGTACGTGACTGTGGATGTGGCAGTCCAATCCCCTTCCACTTTACCATGGTTAAAAACAGCATAGACTTCTGGGCATCTGTCCACTGATGCCTTCTCTTCTTAATTTGGACTGGATTTACAGCTGTCTGGATTTACGGAAACTATTTTTTTTTCTAAAACCTGGAACTCGCTGAGCATGCATACACATGCAGTTCGAGTTCCGGGACTTTAATTGTGAGTCAATTGGATTTGCAGCTAACTGAACTAACTAAGCAGTATTATTTTATTTATAATAGTAAATATTTTATCTTTCTTTTCCTTTCTTTTCACAGTTGGAGGGCTGCAGCCCTGCAGTCAGATGTCACGAGCCACCCCTGCTCATAATGACTGGTAGGGGGATGGTTGTCGGTATTTCTTTGGGTGTGGTAGGAGGTAATGGAGGGGAGAAGCTTGAACTGAACTTGTAGCCCAGCAGGATTGATATAGTAAGTGTTGCCATTCAAAGTTAACTCAGTGTTTCCCCTGAAGTTATGAACATAATTAAAAAAAATTCCATATGGTTATCTTTCAAATGGCAGGCTAGCTTTGCCTCATAATTTGCTTTGGCAGATTTGACCATCTCTCTGATTTGTTTGCTTTGACTGCTGAGTGTCTTTTTTCACTTTTTTATATTATTTATTTATTTATTTATTTATTTATTTATTTATATTTGTTGATCGGGAGTGTCCGACTGGACATAGGTCCATTTTCATCGGAGGCCCGGGGAGAAAAGCTCCACAGTTAAAATAAACAGACATGTTCCTTCTTAGTTTTAGAGGCTTTTTTTCATTTTGTTGAATAACCTATTTATGCTAGGGTCCACCAGGGTGGTTTATTTTTGCCAGTAATCATAGGTTTGACACGGATAGGTACTGCCTCCTCTGTGCAGCTATGAATGTGGTCGTAAAGTGATTTTGTGTGCAGCTCAGGGTAGGCCTCAGTGTCTTCTGGATTCAAAGGGGCTTGAAAGTTTAATAAGCTGTCGGTTTAAGGTAATTGGTTTAGCAAAGTTCTTAACAGGTTTGAAGTTTGATGGGGGTTCTAGGTTAGATTTAATACTAAAGGAGATCATTTTTTGGTCAGATCTTACCAGGGAGGAGTTAAAGCTTGGGAGGGAGCAGCATCCCATTCCCCACATGTCCATGAGAACAAGGTCTAGGATACTTGTACCTCTAGTTGGGGAGTCAACTAGTTGCTCCAGGGTGTTTGCATCAATGAAGTCCAAAAACCTCTAAGCAAGTGAATCATGGATTATATAAGTCTCCCAATTTATGGTGAGGTAGTTGAAATCAAACATAAGTATGGTGTTAGGCTGAATGTTATGAGATGCCAGTAGATTTAGGTAGGAGGTGTGTTTTTTCCAGACTCATATTAGGGAATCTGTAGCTATTAAGGATATAATAGGGGCTAACACCTGTGGTTAGTTGGGTATGGAGCAGCTCAAGGGAATCACGTTAGTTGGGTATGGAGCAGCTTAAGCAAATCAGGTTGTTGGATCATTCAAACAGTGCACTTGTCCTTTATGAACACTAAGACACCACCTCCCTTTGTTTTATCCTGAGATGAGGGGGACCAAAATATATAAAAGGCACTGTATCATTTGATAGCTGAGGTGTTTTCCATGTTTCTGAACTATGTTTCCATGACTGCACGTATGTCTACATTCTCCATGGTGAAGAGTGCCTCCAAGGAGTGCAGTTTTTTTTTATTTAAAATCCCAGCATTGATCTGCAGTAACTTTTTGTAGTTGTTAGTGATTTTTGTTATATGATGGAGGGTTTAACAACTTGGAACAGCTGAAAAAAAGCACAATGTGGATAGATAAAGTTTTGCCAGTGTCTGGAATCCTGGTGGTGAAAATTGCAAACCATCTCTGGCAAAGCATTATGGTTTGTTGATCATGTCTCCACAGGCTGACAGATATTGGAGCCCCTTGTTGTGACATGAGGAAACTAAGCCAATTGTTGAAGTCAATGATTTTTTTGCTGGTGCTGTGGCTTCATCATTGGTGAAAGTAGGATGCTATTCTGGGCTAGATCATACCCATCAGTGGCATATATTTAGAGAGATCCATCATGTTTCTCTTCATATAGTCCAGTAAGGTATGTCTTAGTTCATTTATGCCCACATAGACCATGACTGTGTCTTGTGGTTTAAAGACGTAAGTGCATGCATAATTTGGAGGACCCTTGGCCCAAAGAGACAGCTCACTGTGATCTTCTGATTATTTAGTCTGGTAAGAGGGACATCAGTATGTCTTACAATGGAATACCCAACAAATAGAATGATTGGCTGTGTGGTGTGTTGCCTTATGAGCTTGGAAGCAAGGCTACTGTGATTTTCAGAGTTATGTGTTGTGTGAGGTGCTGTTTTTGAGTGTTGGCAGAGTCACTGAGAGATACCTTTAGGAGGACTTGGAGGTTTGTGTAGATTAAAAGTGAGTACCTCTGCATATGGAGGTCTATGTGTTTGTTCTTTCATGTTGGTAGTGAGTGTTTTGGAGTATAATGTTGACAACCTGGTTTGCATTTTTCATGTATGTATGTATGTGAAAGCTTTGCCTCCAATGACATTGTGTATCTACATCTTTCGCACACTGTGTTTGTCTGTTCTAACATTCAATGATTGCCAATCAACATGAATCAGCTACTGCAATGCCTCAGGATGCCCATATGCACCAGGTCAGAAAGAGAGGTGACAGGGGAGCACCGATCCATTATACCAGATCCTTAGTAGATGGGAAGGAGTAGGGGAGAATCACTTGAAGGTCTAAGTGGGAGTGTTTAGTAGTATACCATTAGATGACCTGCAGTAGTGCTGCTCTCTGCACAAACTGGCAGCTCCTCGAGCAGCTATAATCAGTTTGAGACTATGGAGAATATTTCCTGTACAGGATTTTAAACTGGAGAGGTTTGCTTATATACAAGGCATGGGTAACAGCATTTGCACATTGCACAAATGTAAGGCTTTCATACCAGCAGAATGAAAAACTTGTACACAATTAAGTCCTCAGACCAATTAGGTAAACACATAATAAGCCTCCCACCAGCAGTTGCCAACTTGGATTGGTTGAATGAGCTCTCTGCTACCACCAGCGTACAGAAAAACTCTTGTAATGTAAAACAAACTGGTTTTGAACTCAAGTGGAGCAACAAATGCTTTACAATAAGAGCCAAAACTCTTGCAGTATGAGGAATCCTTGGAAATAAGTTCCCAAACTATAAGAAATGATCACAAATAGAGAAACACCAGCAGAATAAAATACTTTTGCACAGTTAAGACTTCAGACCAATTGGAAAGCACACAATAAGCCTTCCACCAGCAATGCCCAATTCAGATGGGTTGAATCGACCCTCTGCTCCCACCAGAGTGCAGAAAAACTCTCTTAATGTAAAACTGCTTAAGGGCATCAAAAATACCTCACAACAAAAGGCAGAACTCCTGCAGTATCAGGAATCTGTGGAAATAAGTTCACAAACCCTGAGACATTTTCATAAATACTGAAAAAATGGACAGATGTGGGAAAACATCTACAAGCATGTAAAAACTTTGCAAAACATAGAAATATTTTACAAAACTCAGGAGAACATTAGCAAACTTAGAATAGCTTTTGCAATATCAGAAGAGGTTATGAAATGTGGCAATACTGTTATGAGTAAAATGACCTCAGAATGCAGTATAGTAACAAACAGATGATATTAGCTTAAGAAGTGCAGGCTGAAAAAGAGTAATAAATTCAACCAAATCAATAACTGCAGCACAAACATATTAAATAGAGATAGCTAGAGCAAATGCAAAAAGAAAATGTCCAAGCCAGGCAGAGGGAAGCTCTGAAGAAATAAGAAGTTATGTACCTACCATAACGTTCCATGTTAGCTGTCTTCATCTCACCTTCTTTCTTGTTGGATGAGTTCAGAGCTGATCCTCAGCTCTGACTCAGCCTTTTACTAAAGCTCGAGAGCTATTTACCAGCTCAAGGCCTCCCTTTATCCCACAATGCTAGGCGTCAGATATCCAGATCTCGTTTGGAAAAGTTAACACCATAGAAAAAACACACTAGTCCCACCAAAGGTTTGCCTACGGTGCTACAAACAGAGTAGGACAAAACCTAAAACAAGGTCAACCATAGGAAGAAGGCCTCAAAAGGGATTCTTCTCGGTCCTAACCAGGCTAGAGGGATGGAAGGTGGGACACAAGAAAGAAGGCGAGATGAAGACAACTAACATGGAACGTTATGGTAGGTACATAACTTCTTAATGTTAAGTTGTCTATCTCGCCTTCATTCTTGCTGGATGGGACAGCATCCCTAGCACTTTAGCCCTGGGTGGCTCATCGTAACAGACTCTTGAGCACAGTGGAACCAAAATCGGCTCGACTTCTGGAGGCCATATCCAACTTGTAATGCGAAATGAAGGTATGAGGAGTGGCCCATGTTGCTGCAGCACAAATAGATTCCATTGGAAGTCTAGCCTGAAAAGCTACCGATGTAGCCAATGCTCTGGTGGAATGAGCTTTTGGTTTTGACGGAAGTTCTTTATGTCTCAGTTGGTAGATCAAGGTAATAATAGAGGCCAGCCACCTGGACAAGGTTACCTTAGAAACTGGCAGGCCCTGCTTCCCCTCAGCATAGGACAGGAAGAGTTGATCTGATTTTCTTGACTGTTTGGTCCTATCCAAATAAAAATGTAACTGCCTGTGAACATCCAAATAGTGTAACTTTTGTTCAGCTCTGTTTGAATAATTAGGAAAAATAAAACAGTAAGATCAATAGCCTGATTGAGATTTGTCTCAGAGGGTATTTTGGGCAAAAAGGAAGGATTAGTCCTGAGTGAAACTCTATCTTTGTGAAAAATAAGATATGGAGGGTGAACACAAAGGGCTTGAAGTTCCGATACTCTTCTGGCCGAGGTGATGGCTACTAAGAAGAGAGTCTTCCAGGAGAGTAACTTTAAGGAACAAGAAGCTGCAGGTTCAAAAGGAGGGAGAATCAATGAAGTTAATATAAAGTTCAAATCCCACGGAGGGGGGGGATCTTTTACCGGGGGTCTAAGTAACATAGTCCCTTTAAGAAAAGCCTTACAAAGTTTGTGGGACATGATACTGGACTCTGATAGGCTAATGTGAAAATTTGTGATAGCAGCCAACTGGACCCTAATGGTGGCAGCTGAGGAGCCTGCTCGAAAAAGTTCCGCCAAAAAATCTAAAACATTATGCATAGGAGCTGTAAAGGGGTTTATCTTCCTAGCCTCTGCCCAGAAAGAAAAATGTTTCCACTTACTAGCATAAGTCTTTCTAGTAGAAGGTTTGTGCGAAGAAAGTATGATTTTGCGCACTGACTGAGAAACATGTGGAAGCCTGGCTAAGGTTGGAAGTGGAGCAACCAAGCTCTGAGGTTGAGAGAGTGAAGGGATTGGTGCAGCCCGCTCGACTGATGGATCAAGAGGTCTGGCACTGGGTCCAGATTCCAGGGCTGCTCCAGCAGGTGACGATGCAGTAATGGGAACCAAACTTGTTGAGGCCAGTAAGGAGCAATGAGGATCATCCTGGATCCCAAAGTGATCGCTTTCTGAATCAGTTTTGGAATTAAGGGAAAAGGAGGGCATGCATAGAGCAGACCCCAGGGCCAATTGTGAACTAGAGCATCTCTGGGGGGATGGCCTGGGAGAGGGAAGAGAGTGAAGAAGTCACTGCACTTGCTGTTGAGAGGGGTTGCAGAAAGGTCGCAGCAAGGTTGACCCCATCTGCAGAAAATTTTGTCTGCTACTAACTGATTGAGAGACCACTCGTGAGGCATAAGGATTGCTCTGCTTAGCCTGTCCGCTATGACGTTGGACTTCCCGGGGATGTGCATTGCTATCAGAAACCGTTGAGAGGAGATCGCCCACTGCTGGATTCTGAGTGCTTCTCGACATAAGGGATAGGACCTGGTTCCGCCCTGCTTGTTGATGTACCACACTACCGACATACTGTCCGTCTGAATTGCAATAGTCCCAGTAAGTAGAGAGTCCTGAAGAGCTTGCAACACTAAAAGTACCGCTCTCATCTCCAAGACGTTTATATGCAGATGGTACTCCAGGGGTTGCCAAGTGCCCTGGACAGTCCTGCCCTGAAAATGCCCCCCCCCCACCCAATCAGGGAGGCATCCGTTGTCACCATGGCAACCGGAGGAGAAAGTACAAACGGTCTGCCCTGAAAAACTTGAGGGGAGACCATCCATCAAGAAAGGTGATCTTTGCATGATTGTGTGATTATTATGTTGTGAGACATCAGAAGCTGTTGAAAAGACCATTGGGTAAAAAGCATCCACTGAAGAATCCGCATGTGAAAACAAGCCAGGGGAAGTAATGTGATTGTTGCTGCCATGAGACCCAAGGTTTTCAGTACAAATCTGTCCTGGATTCTCTTGCATTGTAGTAACGTTTGAACATGTCAGCGAATGACTAATACTCTTTCTAATGGAAGTTTTGCCAACAGTTCTGTTGTGTTTAATATGGCGTCTATAAAGGTTATAGATTGACAAGGCGACAATGCAGACTTTTCAAAGTTTATGGAGATACCTAGCTCTGAGCAAGTTTGGATGGTATAATCCCTGGCTTGGATTAGCTGATGCCTGGTGGAAGCAGTTAGGAGTCAGTCGTCTAGATATGGAAACACCTAAAATCCTCACCATCTCAGGTGAGCCGTAACCACTGCCATGCATTTGGTGAACACCCTGGGGGCTGTGGTGAGACCAAAGGGCAGGGCTCTGAATTGATAGTGACTGGCTCCCAGCCGGAAGTGGAGAAACCTCCTGGAGCATCTGTTCATTCTGATATGGTAGTACGCATCCTGAAGGTCTATGGAGCACATCCAAATGTCCGGACCCAAAAAGGGCAGAATGGACTGAAGCATGACCATCCGGAACTTCATTCTTTGAACAGATTTGTTTGACCTGCTGAGATCCAAAATGGGTCCCCAGTCCCCTGTTTTCTTTGGTACCAAAAAGAACTTGGGGTAAATCCCGGATCCTTGCTGGTCTGCTGGGACTGGCTGGATTGCTCTTTTTTCTAGCAGTTTTAAAATTTCTAGTACTGCTTGTTCCCTTAGACTGGGTGGAACATCTGGAAGGAACCTGTTTGTTTGCATAGGGGTCTGGACAAAAGGGATTTTGTAACCCTTGGATATGATAGACTGTACCCATTTGTCTTGTGTGGAGAGTCACCAGGCTTCTGTGTACAGTTACAATCTTCCCCCGACTGCCTCTGAGATTGGACAGTCAGGCAGCCCCTCAGGGGTGCTGAAAGGGTTTGTCAGAAAAAGATTCCCTGCTACCCTGATTTTGCGGACCACCTCTGCCCCTCGGGCGGTGTCTGTTGTTGTTCCCTCCTCTGCCCCTGGAGGAAAATTCACCATGTGTGTCAGGCACAACTCCTTGGGATTTGTGAAACCACATTTTCCCACTCTTCTGACCTTTAGGGTATGGTCTAGAAGGAATAGAAAAAAGGACTCCCACGGCAGAGAGAGTCTTGCCTTCCTGCTCACACCTGGTAAGGGTATCCTTCACCTGTGGTCCGAACAAAGCCAAACCATCGAAGGGGGTATTGGTGAAGGACGCCTTAAAGGGGTCAGCAAAGTTACATAACTGCATCCAGGCATGTCTTCTCAAAGCCACGCCTGTGCCTGCAGCTCTACTCACCCCATTGGCTGCATAAGAAATGAGCTGCATGGAGGAGTTGACTATAGAATTAAGGGTCGCCAGCTGGGAGTTAATCTTATCCTGAGACCCCGCAGCAGATGGATCCTGAAGGGTATCACCCAGTTCCTTGAGGAGATCTCTCTGAAGATGGGTGAAATGGCACAGATAGTTCAGCGACCACATGAAAAAGGTCGCTGAAGACAAAATCCGCTTCCTGTACCTGTCCATTGTCCTAGATTCTTTATTAGGTTGATGGACAGGCACTGAAGGGTCAGCTAACTCCTTCTTAGTGGCTGCTGCAACCACCATGGCATCAACAGGGACACCCTTTGTAAGAAACTGTTTGTCAGACGGGGCTGTAATGAATTTTGTGGGCCTGCAGGGAGTTGGTTCCACTATGTCCGGGGTCGTCCATGCCTTCTGAGCCACTACTTCCATGAGCGGGTCGAACAGCGGAGACACCCAGGAGGTGGAATGGCGAGAACCAAATGCATCCAGATACACCGACTTGTCCTTGGAAAGGTTGAGGGTGGTCCAGTTCCCCCTCTGCTTAAGGATCTCAAGGATGTCTGAAAAGGAGACATCCTCAGAGGGGAGCCTTGGGGACCCTTCCGAATTCTCCAAGTCGGTGTCAGAGGTGACTGACTAGGGGGAGTAAACATGCTTCCTCTTACATTTTTTCTTCCGAGAGGGTTCCTCTGAGAGATCAGGAGAGGCCTTGGAAGAGGAAGATACACCCAATAGGGCTACCTGGAGCGCTTGTTCTCCACGCTTGGGGTCCGGAGGGTGGACAGAAACTGACGCAGGCACCATGGGGGGAGGAGCCGAAGGGGTCGATCGCGGAGCCGACACCGGAGTCAGCACACTCCTCATGACCTCAAAGGCGCCCCTATCAGGCAGAGAAGAGGGTCTCCACTCCAAAGATATGTGAACCCCTCCCAGCACCGAGAGGGATGGCTCTGAGGCTGATGTCGGGGCCGAGCTCACCTGCGCCGAGGCCCCGAGAGGGAGAACGGGGTCAGACAAGGGTCCGATGCCACTTGTCCCTTCGGAGCCGATGAGGGAGTCTCGGTGCCCGCATCCCTCCAAGGCCGGAACCAATGAAGAGATCGGAGCCGATGAAGGAGCCAAAGGGTGGGGCATCAGCTCCGATGTTCTTATGATTCGAGCCCCAACAAGCTCCGGCTCCGAACACGGTAGTAGAGTCGAAGGAGGAAATGTTGAGGAAACAGGGATAGCCACAGTCTGTTGAGAAGGGCTAGTCAACATTTTGGCCAGTGCCTGCGACTTAAGGAGCCTACTGACCACCCTCTCTAAGTCATGGTCAGATAGCCTGGAGGACCGGGAGGAATGGGATCTATGGCTCCACTCCGATTGTAGTAATGGGGACCTGGCAGCTGAACGAACAGACTCTAAGGAGGAGGATCTCGAACACTTTTGGCTCAGAGAAGGCTCCGATAGCAAAGTCAGAGCTGACTGAGGTCTCGAAGTGTCGATTCCGGCCGGAACCGACAAGGAGGCAGAAGCTCCACTCGGCATCAGCTCCGAACAGGGAGCCGACAGTTTGGCGGGCTTTAAGGATTTCCCCAATGAAGGCTTAGCCAGGGATCCTTCAGGCTTTAACAAGCCTCTCAAAATGAGTTTATTTCTATGCTCCTGCAGGACTCTCGGACTGAAAGCATGACAGACCGAACAAGAGTCCTGCAGGTGTAGGGGGCCCAAACAATAAACACAAGAAGTGTGACCGTCTGTCAGAGACATCTTCTGACAGCACGAGTCACACTTATTGAAACCTGAAACCTTGGTATCTTTAGACATAATAGAAGAGATACCAAGGGAAGTTAAACTAGTGCTTAAAACACTAAACACAGACACACATGCACTAGAACTAACAATACTATACCTCTACAACTACAACAGTTATAAATAACAAAAACTTAACACAAAAATTATATATATATATATATATATATATATATATATATATGTATATATATATATATATATATATATATATATATATATATATATATATATATATATAAAACAATACTATAAAGAGATAGGCCTAACCACTACCCCAAGGGGGGGGGGGGACACTGTAACAACAGAAAAAAGGAGATCCTAAGTGGGTCTAAAGGAGAAACACGATCTAATAAACTAATATATAAGAAAATCTAAAAATAACAACAACTCTGACTGTAAAAATAGTAGTAAAAGAATTATACGACCTGGAGCTGGTAAAAAATGCAACCTCGTAGCTGAAGCGGCAAACGAGATCTGGGTATCTGGCGCCTAGCATTGTGGGATAAGGGGAGGCCTCAAGCCGGTAAATAGCTCTCGAGCTTTAGTAAAAGGCCGAGTCAGAGCCGAGGATCGGCTCCGAACCCATCCAGCAAGAATGAAGGCGAGACAGACAACTTAACATTGTGCATTCCTCACAGTGAAGACTGCTCTTACATGAAAAAGATTTTCCACAAATCATAAACATATGAAGAATAAAATCTGCAATATAGTTTTCATATGGAAGTCATATATTTACTTATTGAAAGTAACATAGAAAATGTATTGAAGCGAATCAAAACTGTAGAAGTAACTATCCAAATTAAAAAAATGGAATAAAATATATCAAAGCACCAGAAAATGATAGGACAATTTCAGAGATTTACAAATTACTATCACTAAATATTAATAACTTACTAAATGAAATAGTGAATAAAATACAGAATGAAATCTTATTCCGTCTTTATTAAAATAAATACAGGTTTCTAATATTTGCATATCATATAGACTAACATTTGTATTAAATACTGATTATAACATGACCACTCATTGAGTGTTAAATAATCTTACCATCATTAACTAATGAAGCTCAAACTGGATTTATTGCTAATAGGTAAACTCAAGATAATTTAACTTTAACAGATCATGTATTGTGATAAAATAAAGATTCTATTTATTTATTGCATTTGTTTACAAGGATGGTTAAACTGAGTAGACAAGCTGCCCCTTTTCATTGGAAGGCAAAGGCCTGGGGGAAAAAGCTCCACAATAAAAGGAGTAAACAGTAAGACAATATTTAACACATTTCAGACAATAAGACTAAACATAGTTTAGGTCAATATAAGTTAGATTTTTATACCAGATATTGAAATAGTACATGGCAGAAGAAAAATGTCATACATTGTGTGAAATCTGAGGACAACAAAATAAAAACTGATTATTTATGGTTCACATATAATACAATTTGTCGCTAAGCCTTATAGCAGATCATTTTTTTGTGAAATGTGAAGCTAACAATAAGCATAGGAGGTTCTTTGAAGTGCAAACAGCAGTAGACTAGATTGTAATTATATCAGGAGGAGTATGAAAGCTGTTTATTGAGTAGACAGGCTATAAACAGAGAGTTGAGATGTCCAAGTAATAGCATGAGTGCATTTTAAGTGATCTTTTAAGTGTTGTTTGAAAGACTTAGGCCCCACTTCCAAAGGACTTACTCTCACGGAGAGCAGGCTGAATACAAGTCTTTTGGAATCTGATGCCCAAGATAAGCCTGTATATAGATACTTCATACACCAAAGTAAGTCAGTTATACAGAGAGGAGGTGTTTTGGAATCAAGGGAGACTTACACTGACACCGACTCTTTTGGAATTTGGCCTGTATTGTTTTTAATATTGTATTTCATATGTTTTGATATTTTAAGAGCGACAGGTATGGAATTCCTGGTTTTAAAGAAAGAAGAGGAGTCTAGAGAGTCTCCAGCAGTAGTGGTTTATTTAGTTACAGTTAGCAACATTTTGTAAGTAGAGCATTGTCATCTTTCGGGATTGTAGAGTTGGAAAATATTGTTTATACTTGGGCATTTGTCTGTGGTCATATATGAACTTATGTGACATGACAATCTGAGAGCAGGTTATATGGTACCATAATTCCAGCCACTGAAGTAGCTTTAAAAATAGAATAAAACATATCAAAGCATCAGGACATAATAGGATAATTTCTGAGATGTATGGATGGTAGCAATAAGTCTAGGTATAAAACAAGCATTCAGTCTCATAAGTTTGAAATATATATATATTTTTTTCAATATTTTAGAGTTTCCCAAAAGAATTTGTGAGGCTGCTACAAAATTGTATTTTATTTACACAACTTAAATTAAGTAAGTGGTGACGTATATCACACAAAATACACATTAAATTGGATGAAACAAGGCTACCTATTGTCTTACTTTTTATATGCAATTGCAAAGGAAACCTTAGCTCATTACCTGCACCATAATAACAACATTAAATGATTTATTCCAGAAAACAATGCACAATACTAGCATCATCATATTATAATACATGTCTGTCCTATTTTGTTATCATTCTAAAAGAATTCAAAGAATTTTCAAAGAAACCATTGTATCACATGTCACATTGAAAAATGTCACTGAACATACAAACATATACTTAATTAGAGCTGCAAAGATGTAAATATTTGGAATACATTTTTGTGAATATGTATGTGTGTGTGTGTGTGTGTGTGTGTTTGTGAGTGTGTGTGTGTATATCTATATATGTATGTATATATATATATATATATATATATATATAATAAATATATGTATATATATATATATATATATATATATATATATATATATATATATATAGAGAGAGAGAGAGAGAGATGACCCATCAAAATAACACTTCAACAAAACCCAGTTTCACTACTCCAGTTTCACAAAAGTACATTTCTCTGGAAATGTACTTTCACGAAACTACAGATCGCCAAAGACTTAAAAAAAGTAAAAAAAACAAATACACTACACTAAAGCATGCAGGGGGGCAAGTCTTCCTGTACCCCCCACACCCCGCTACTAATATATACCAAGTTCAAGATCACACTACAGTGGGGAAAAGGGAAAATTCCCTTAGCCCCACTGTACCGCAGTCTCCAACAACAATCTCGGTAAATTGTAATTTTGCGAAAGTACATTTCTGGAGATGTGCACTTTCTTGAAACCAGACTAGCGAAACTGAGTTTCTCTGAAGTGTTATTTTGATAGTTCAAAGTAGACCCATATATCTATGTCTATCTATTTATCTATCTATCTACACACACACACACACACACACACACACACACACACACACACACACACACACACACACACACACGCATATATATATATATATATATATATATATATATATATATATATATATATATATATATTATATATAATATTTTAAAAATGATTATGATTACCACAGAAGCAATAGTTATAGTTACAAAAATTTGATGGATAGCTAAGAAAAATTGTTCTTCCTAATTGAGGGCAGGCTACATTAAAGTAAAATGATTTTATTATGCAAAATAGTGCATGCAATGCATAAGACATATTTGATATCAATTGAAACTCAAATAAAAAAATATATAAATTATTTATTCTTAAAATTTCTTTTGTTCCCAAATATCTGTAAAATCACATTAAAACAAGTAGAGGGGGAATATGATTTCATTAAATAACATCATAAAATTATTGGCTATTAATAGTGCAGTGGAGTGATAAGCATGTGCCATGGCTAAATGGAGCAAACTATGGACAGGTCTATGTTACTTCAAAACATTTAAGATTTAAAAAATTGAGAGATATTAATATTAAAATATTGCTAGCAATATCTAATTATTTTCAACATTATGTTTCATTCCCATTAAATTCAACTTCTATAAATTCCATAATAAAAGTGATTATAAGCCTAGTATATAAGCATCCACAACCAAAAATGGGAACTTTTCTATATTCACTTTTGTTGCATAGTAGGATGTATAGAGGATGATAACATAGTGAAAATGAAAGAAAGTTTTGCTGCTTGAATAAAGCAAATGCATTGTCAAAAGAGGAGATAAATATTACATTTTGCATTGATAAAGGGATTGGGTTAAATCTGAAAGTGTAAGATTGAAGGGACTAGGTTACATCTGGAAGTGTAACACAATTCATTGTATAGAGCATTATGATTGCGTCTCCTGTGATAAAGAACTTATATATGTTCAGGATATATAAGCTCAAGAGGCAAATTTTGGTATCTATTTCAGTAACCAATAATAAAGGATCATGGTCAATGCGACTTAGTTATAATTCTCTGTGGTGCATGGAGCTTTATCTGCTCCATGCACTTCCAGTTATCAGAAAAACAGTATAAAAGTGTGTAGTGTTTTGTATTTTTTGTTTGAAAAACCTGCAAAACCCTTTAGCACTGTTAAGCCTATCACAGGCTGAAGTAAAGTTTCTCCGTGAAGTACAAAGAGCTTTAAAAAGCTATTAAACACTTCATTCTACCAATTTTTTGTTTGTTTGCCTATAAGTGTGTCAGAGTGACATTCTAGCAACTTTTAAAAGCTATTTTAACTTATGTTGCTGTTCCTTACCAGCAGACACTGTCAGGTTTATCCCTAGCACCAGACCTGATCTTAATACTTAAGTGTGCTTAACAAAAGCTTGAAAAGTGCTTTTTAATAATGTCAGAAAGATGTTTAATAAACTTGTCCATTTTCCAATATTGATGCATAATTGTGGTACTCCATGCACAACAAATACATTAAAAAAATCAAGGAATGATAGTAAAGCCAATATCTATCTTAAATGAATAAAGCAACTTTCAGAAGTATTATTTAATAAAACTTCTTACAGATCAATTTTATATATAATAGTAATAGTTAACTATCACAAAGACTTTTATACCATATACCTACTGGCATTACTCAAGACAAAATGTATCACTAAATATTATTGAAAGAGATATAATTCAACTCTTAAAAAAAATCTGTTAAAAGCTATCTCCTCCATATTCTGGTAAATATTTAAATAAAATTCTTACACAGAGCTTTGTAGACACCCAACAGAATAAGCAAAGTAGAACATCATTTATGCTCAAGATGAAAAGAAGTAGTTAGGACAGAGTGGAAATATATATATTCTACGAATGTATTAAATTACTAGATTTCTGATAAAGTTTGCATATACTTGCAAATTCATAATAGACAGAAAGTCCTTTCACATAGATAGTTAAATCCCCCAATGCATCCCAGATGATCCATGTTTGACTAGCGGCTATGCAACTGGAGGGAATGGAAGGGCAAGGATGAGAGTGAGAGGCTAAAGTTGGACTGTCCATCCTAGAAGTAAGGGGCTACCTAGGATAAGTGAAATAGCAATATAGCATGCATGTTAAACTCCACTCTGCAACCATTTTACAACTTGTTCAGGAAATTGTTAGTTATATTAGACTCAAACTTGAGTACGATAACAATATGGAAACCTAATAAGAAATCAAGCATGACTTAACTGAAACAAGTACAGCAGATATATACCAAGGACATCCATGGATGTGAACATTTAAGTTATTATGAAAGTTCATAAAGTATCTGAACTTGTACAGTGTTTCATACAAATATTTAAGAGGAGAGCTTATTCAGGTATATAGAGTACTTAGAGACGACTACTTCTGGGAATGTTTGGGATTATCAAAAAGTATGAGAGAACCATCAGATGACTTATAAAGAAGGTTCTATAGGAATGAGAAGTGTACTAATTGGTTCTCTGAGAGTACTTGATACGTGGAACAGACTACCAAATTACATTAACGCAAATCCTAGTTTAGATATTTTTTAAGAATAGACTGGACAATTATTATGGGAATAACTGTTTAGATGTATTGGCAGGATAGAAGGGCATTATTGCCCATGCTTAAAATATTTGTATGTATGCATGCCTGTATGTATGTATGTATTGCTCATGCACTTCTTCAAGGCAGCCATTGTCAAGTTCACAAAGCTGTGTGTCTGGTGGGTGCCATGGAACTTTCCACAACAGCTGCAGCAGTATTATGTTGTATAAGCATCCCCTATCTCCACACTAGCCCCAGCTTTAGGTCAGGTTGGGCTTGTGGAGGTTAAGATCAATCTGGTAGATCTGGTGAATGAGGATAGGAGCTGCTGGCAGCTGATGATCAGGTGTGGGGAGGTAGATAGGGAAAAATTATTAAGAGCAGACACATTTAAAATAAATAAATAATCCATATCTACAATTGCTCAAGTCCCAAGAGCTCAAAACAAAATGTTTCAAAGCTCAGGCATGCTATTTTTGATGCTCAAACTCAACTAAAATATAAGTTCAGGCAAGCAGTTGCCACAGCTTACACATTAACATTATTTGAATCTGAGTAAGGTAAGTGTAGTAGGCATAGGGAGAGTACAGGAGGTATGGAAAAGGGCACTAGTGGGGAAAGGAGTTTTAAGATTAGGGAGTGGGAGGGGTATTTTAGGTTTAGGGAGCATGGAGGTCAGTGCAAATGGGAAAAAAAATCAGTTTTACTAAAGTTTCAACAGTTTAAGTATGGAGAGGGGTGGCACTGCTACCTACTTGATTTCATAGAAGTCCATGGCATCTGTGAAGAACAATATATTCTATCTCAGTTCAAACACCATTGTGCACAATTTGCTTTACTGGAAAAGAAATTTGAACTGTTTGTTATGCAGTAAAATGTTCTACACAACAAACAACCTACCCTCAGTTTTTAGCATTCATTAAAGTCTTTTTTGTCAAATATATTTTATTGAATATGTGAAAGGAACATATGAACAAGAAAAAAATAGCCTTAGTATCAAATTTCCAACAAAAGTTTAAAACAGAGTATAGCCACTAAATATATGAATAATAAAGTTTATAAAAAGAACTGAGCAACCAGTACATATTAATTTCAGTATTCTAATATACATATATACATTATAGTAAACAGTGTGAGTATCCTGATACATTTTGCAAGAGTTGTCTCTGATGAATTGCCTTTACTTAAAAAAATAAAATGCTATCACATCGGGGGGGGGGGGTGACTATACCACAAAGATGTCCACTTATGGCAATGCAAGCAGCAAAATGCATCCGTGCCTTACAAGTATACAGCTGTATATGTTTCACCACTGAACAATACTGAATTTCTGCATATGTATGGAATAGCAAATGTACACATACTTACACAGCAGCATAAGGAATGTCCACATTATTTTTCCAATTTAGCTAGCAATCCCTAGTGTCATTAAGTGCAAAATGTTTAATTAGTACCCAGTGTGCCACAGAGTTCAGGAGTTATCCCCAAAAGATGCTTATTAGTACTGCCAATGTGCCACAGAGTTTAGGAATGATCCCAAGAAGATGCTTATTCAATTTTCAAATAATATGTTGCAAGCTGATGATGTCTGCATTCACATATCAGAAATTAATGACATGCAAATTGGCACGAGGCATGTCAATATAGAATGAGCATGTATGTGATTGACTGATTATGTTTGAATTACATATTGTAGGACTGAATAGTAGAAAAAATCCTACATGTATGTCCTTGGTTTATCAATTTACTACCTTCTTACTTGCATAGGATGGATAATTTAATCAATAACAGATACTATAAGACATATTTCCAAGAACACTGACAACTAGATACTAAGCATGCAGACATTGATGTTTACAAAAATTATACATGTATTTTTTTCTAGCCAAAATCTGTTGTCATATTTCAAAAAGACAAATTATTGTTAGAGACAGGTCAACACTTGTACATATAGTCGTTCTTTTAATAAAACAGGTTAACGGCAGTGACCATTTTTTGTAAACAATGTGAATCACTAAGGGATTACTCTCTCCCTTTATAGATAGAGAGATAGAGACAGAGAGAGAGAGATATGTATATATCCCTTGGAAATGTCTAAACTGGCAACATTTCAGCTAATGAATAGTTTATGATATGCGATCTCCGGATCCGTACTTTGAGTGCAAATTCAGATTAAACTTGGTATTTAGCTATGGCTAAGTTTTTAACTGCTGCCTACAGCCCTTAATAGGAAAAGATTGCTATCACAGAGTGATTGAATTATGAATGTCTATCCTGTAGAATTAAAGTGCCAGATTTGTTGGAAACAAGTTTGCACTATCAGCTGCTGAAATCTATTTTCCAAGACTTTTGTTTTTCTTACAACTGACAGTACCATATCAAACAGTACCCATATACAGTCATGTAGGCCCTATGTCTTTTCATCTACATATGTCAGTGTGTGACTTCACTGAGGTACCAGAAAGGATTATAGTTGTTTCTTCATCTCACAGCTGTGCAAGCAGAAAAACATGCTCAGTCAATAAATGCTGGTCCTGCCCACCAGGATGCAGTGTGTACAGTACAAACAGCAGGATCCAGCTATAGACCATAAACCAGACATTTTGCAAACAACATGGCATTTCCATGACATTTTGTGTTTTGTCCACTGAGACTGGATTTAAATTTTGCCCTAAGTCTTTTGTGTTTTCAGTTTTTGAAACTTTCAGGGTTATATTCTTAGGTGCGACAGTTTTTTATGTTTCATTCTTCTGACTGAGGTAAAAATATCTATCTTTCATCCATCCAACTAATTTTACAGTGCAGAAATGCATCTTATAGTGGAAGGCTTCAACTACTTGGATGACATTCATTCCAGTATAGGCATAAGAGATGACTTAATTTGGTTGCACACATATATTTAAAATTATTGTATGTGTACTACAACAGACATCAATTTGTCCTGCTATAACCTATGCACAAAACAACAGTTTGCTCATGGTAGTAGGGAAATATAATGGTATGAAGAAAAGAAATGTGTTCATAATAAGAGTTGTTAGGTTACAGAATATATCAAAATACGTACAAGTTTCTCTGAGTTTAAAAGATACACTGATGCCTTTTTTGTGATAAAGCAATCATGATTAGGTATGATGGAGCCAGGCTCAGAATAACTCCTTCTGAGGTCTCGACCCTAATAATAACATTGTATGTGGTTGTTTGTGAATGTGTTTGTGGATCTTGCTCGCTCTGTCTCCAGATCTATGTGTGTGTGTGTCTTTCTATGACAGCTGGTCATATTTGACAAGTTAAGCTTTGTGATCAGCACCCAATCAAAAAAAAGAAAATAGCAAATCTTGTTTTTTGCTAGAGGGCATGCCATCCTGCACCCCAAATGTGAAAGGCCGTATCTCCACACCCTCTGCTAATTGTATATACAAAATCAGAGATCACCCTATAGTGGGGAAAGGGCAAATTATCCACCCTGAACTCCACCACCATCTTGCACAAAACAACTGCCAGCATGAACGTTCAGCTGATTTTCGGTCAGCTGTGCCGGTAGTTTCCATGTTCGGTGTATATCTTTACAATTTGAAAGAGTGAACACTCATATAAGTCAATGCTTTTTACAGCTGTAAACAAATGTGAATGTCTATATGAGTGAATATTTTTTCAAATGGAGTTTTTACTGGCAGCCTTTTGTATGAGATCATGTTTCTGCAGCGTAAGATAATTTGCCCTTATCCTGCTGTTGTGCGATCTCAGAGTTAGTGTATATATAATTGGCATGGAGGCAAGAAAGGTGTAGGGGGAAGCCCTTTGCAAATAAAAAAAATTTAATTTTTCATATATTTGATCATTTTAGATTTTCTCTAAAGTGATTGCTCTTTGTACGTTTGCTCTAATGAACTTCCAGTGTTTCATGAGATACTGAGACACTTGCATATATGTATACTTACACATTACATGTATACATTTCAGACATACATGGAGCACTTACTGGCATTGTGAGCATTCCATGGTTATAAAAAATATCTCTGTCAAAGTGTTTACATTCAAGCCATCAACAATCTCTTTTTTTATGTCTCATCATTTATCGAAAATTAAATGTCAAAAATTGTGAGCAAAACATCCCCTAAAAATACACAACAAATCTTTTATTACAGGTTGGCAAGACACCCTCACCCCTGAAATGGAATATACCAGTCCCACAGTCACACCACAGTGTAGAAAATGAAACAAGAAAAAAAATGAAATGCTCACTGACTGTTTGCACAATACAATACATTGTGGCAAAACTCACTCTAACATTATATTTTCACACTTGCTGCTTAATCACCAGTTCAGAGAATACCTGCAGGTAAGCCTGACAAATGTCTTTGACTTTAGGGCAAGCCCTGTGCACCCAATATTCTGATGGTTGTGTACTCATAACCCCCCCCCCCAGTTCACAGTGATGAATTACTTGAAGTTCATGCAAAAGTTTCTGTTTTTTTTTTTGGAAATGTAAGTATTCACCATTCCCTTTCTTCCGCAGCTGAGGAATGGTAAAGCAACATTTCCTAAACATTGACTTATTGACTTGAGTACTTACATTCTTTCAAAAGAAAGATATAGCTCTCTTTTCAACTCTCTAAAGGATATATGTTGCTTGTACTCTGCCATGACATTATAGCTATAGGTAAACATTTCTTTACGCAGCAGAGTGCAGACAACATCATAAAACTGCAACAGTTGCTAAAACTTGCACTGCACACACTAATGAGAAGAGAAGTTGCAAAGTATTTTATAAGTTGCAGATGTACCTGCCATGGTTCAAAGCTAAGGATGTCTACACATGATCCATTAAGAAAAGGCCCCCTTTGATTCTGGCATGTTAGCATGTCATGTAGTGCATGTGCCACCGAATACAATGCATTATAGGCACGACTTGCTAGCACAGATGTATAAATATTGAATAATGATACATCCAGGTCCTGTACTTTTTCTTCACCTGTGCAGAAACTTGTCCTTCCATTTGCTATTAATGTGCTGTTTTTCATACTACTGTTTGCCCAGGTACAGCTAAATGCTTTTTCCCAGAATGGTTTAATAAAAATATCATCTTGCTGGGTTAAAGGATGGATCCTGTAAACAGAGTCTTGGAAACCTACCATTTCCATTGTATGATGTGCCAGACCAATTGTACCATTTATTGTTTCTAGCATCTTTTTATTAAAGGCCTCCTGAGATACTGTGCATGTGTCACTTATTATCCAGACTCTGTCCATAATATCATGTGCTGATATTTCTTCCATAATTGGAACTATGTTCTTTTTGCTAACATAAACAACAATTACTTTTGCAGTTGATCTTTTAATGGTTTCTATTATTTGCATTAGTTTAGTTCTGGCATTAGTCCGTGGCACTGTTTCCTGGAAATCAAGACAACCTCCAGCAGTAATTAGGCTGTTTCTTAGACTCCTGCTTCCCAATTGGCCATAGTCATCATCAGAACTGATGATCCCTAGCCATGTCCAGCCAAAGTACATTGCTAACCTTGTTAATCCAAGGGCATGGGAGTTGAAGTTTGAGACAGTTCGAGAGAAAGATGGGAACTCAGACTTATCACTGAGAGATGCTACAGCTGCTCCGTGACTGATCTGTACAAAAAGAAATAATAAATATACTGATATTAAAACTGCATTAACAAATTATCACACTGGAGTACAATCTGTGATTATATTTATTTTAATTATCTCATACAGGACTTACATTAATATTTTAAAATATGAGAAAATAATAATAACTATAAGGAGAAACTAAACATCATGGCTCAAATAAAATGCTGTATAATTCAGCAGCAACAGCTTTTCAGCAAATTAAAGGCCGTCCGAAGGGCAAAGGAAAAGTAACTAATAAAAACATTATACATTTAATATCTTGTTCATTACCAAGTGATCTCTTTCTTTTTTCCGAGTTGTCTTTCTTCTCCGGCAGTATTGGGTAATGAACATATTCCAGCAGAGTGTGCATTAATTATTGAAGTATAAATATTACTGCATATCAAATAACTGCTATATAAATTCCTGCAATAAAAAGGTATACTAAGGGGCATTTTACCCACAGTGCCAATATCCTACCAAAAGTGAGAAAGCTGTTATAACAAACCTTCTGCTTTCATTTATAGTTGATTTCCTACCTGCTTTGTCACTCATATAGTACAGTTTAGACATCAGGCATTTTCTGTATGCTCCAGTAGATGTTACTACTGTGATACACGACGCTATGACAGAAAACCATTATCTTAATTGAAAAAATACATGTTAAAGTGAAAAGATAAGTCAAACTATTGCTCTTATACCTCTGTATCAGCTTCCTTTTGTGCAGTTTGACCTTGGCAGTTCATTTATGGTTTCAAAACCTATAAGCCCAAAAGATTAAATTCTGTTCTAATGATGTATTTCTGATGTTTTCATGACAAACATACTTCATGTGCTGAATGTTCTCCATTTTCAAAGACAAACCATATCTTATAAAATCCACCACAGACTAATTCGTCAAAGCCTGTTTAACAAAGTCTGTTGGACATAAGAGACAAACCCGTGATTATTGTGGTACTTGCCAGGTTTTAATAAAGCTCAGAAGTATGTGGTTTCTATTCCCCTCACCATATACTTTGATAGGTATTTTGATTATGACACAGCAATGCAACATGGGAATATGTGTTGCATTCCAGAGTTGTCTTATTTTAGGTGTTTGCTTAAACCTAAGAGTCTACTCACTTATCCCCTGGTAGTTTAAATGGAGGTTACAATCACAATACCACAATACTTGTAAAGGAGGAACACTGATATTTTACTAAATGTATAGAAGAAAATACAAAGAAAATGTATATTGTGCTATTATATACTATAATCTATAGGAAAAAAGTGTTTCTACATAACCCCCCTTGCAAACATTCCATTTTTCTGTGCCATCATTGGTACACTGGGAAATTAACCCTCATCTCTCAAAGTATATGGCCTTCACTTGCCCTTTATTGGAGCTTAACATTCTTTAACAAAATTACCAAATCCCTCAGCTGTATCATTAATATTATAATCTAGGAAAAAGCTTAACTTATCAAGGAAGGTTTCTGCATCTCACTAAGCCTTCCAGTTCTTATATCACTTTATTACTAACAATTTCTTGTTGTGGGGGACTTAAAGCGGTCAACAGTGTTGTGGTCAAAGCCATATGCTACTGTAGCATTTTGGGGGTATAGCTAATGCTAATTAGCCATGTGCTCTCCCCTGGAAACGTTTGTGAGTCCTGAATTACCTAGATGAGTGATTCAGAGAATCACTCATCTGAATAAAATGTTACAGAAGGGAAAAAAAATGAATGTCTTCAAGAGATGATGGCCACCCCCTTCACTTCCAAGGGAGTATTCCTGGTACAGGTAAATCTAACAAAGTTGTGGGGATAGGGTGTGTCACAGTATGTATGCACGCAAATGTATGTCTTTATGTCTGTGAGGATATGAATGAGCCTGAATAAGTGTGTGTGTGTGTGTGTGTGTGTGTGTGTGTGTGTGTGTGTGTGTGTGTGTGTGTGTGTGTATGAGAGTTTGCGAGAGAGAGAGAGAGACAGAGAGTGTGTGTGTGTGTGTGTGTGTGTGTGTGTGTGTGTGTGTGTGTGTGTGTGTGTCTGCCTGCCTGTGCACATGCTCACATTTGTACGGTTTACAGTCAAAAGGTCGACGTTGACATGTCCGACAGCCACCTTTTCGACTATGGTAGGTGTGACAGTCAGAATGTCGATGTTCATGTGTATGTCCGTTCAGAAGGACGTACACAGGGTAGGGATTCACAGCATTGCTGTGAATGGGGGATTTCGAATGTATGGTCGACAGAATTTGTCGCTTTTGTTATGTCGACCATACAACCTCCTTAATATGTATGATTCGATGCAACTTGTCATGGAAATTACTGTTCGCGTAAGTGATTTTTGTGCTTTTGATAGTAAACCCATTTGTACATATAAGGGGTGCCTTTATAATGAGATGAATGGGCTGCTAGGAAAACAAAAACACAGTTAGGTCTGACGACACAGTTTTTCATTTAGAGACTTAGTAATAAGCAATTTATGAGGCAGTTCCCATTGTACCTTTACCTTGTCTCTAAATCAGAATTTATTCCCATCATGCAAGTTGACCAACATACACTATGAATTAGAGTGGAAAGAAATCTTTTGAATCCCAGAGTATTTTGCTGTAGTTCCATCCAAAATGTATACATTTTCCATTTACTATTCTACTGGACACATCCCAAAAATTATAATTCATAACACACCTTCCTAATCCTTTTTTTTCCTCGTACATCCATGGATGGCCAAAACCTTTCTTGTGCAATTTTACATTCAAAAACTAAGCAGCATGTTGTCTCTAACACTACTATACTGCATATCAACTTTAACATTTTCCAGTATACTTAACTATATTTACTGTCCTCGATGTCATATTTCAGTCAAAGCTAATTACACCATCACCTTTTCTAGCTGAATAACATTCACAATTTATGATGAATCAATAAGGCAAATGTCATTGTGCTCTTTAATCATTTTACCATTACTTTCTCAAAGATTACTGTACTTTCTATTATTTTTATTTTTTAAAACACTATCTCATCGATCCTATAAGGTCTGTGTTTCAAAATGACATGTGGAAAACACATCTGGAAAACTGAGTTTTTGATTATTTTCTTCATGATGTGCAATGCAAAAACAAAAATATCATGAAGTAAGACAGCAGTGTGATGCAATGGTTAGCACTACTGTCCTGCAGCACCAGTTCCTCTGATTCTTTTCTTACTATGTTGCCTTCTCTGCAGAGTTTGCATGTTTTCCTTGTAAACATGTGAGTTTTGTATCATACATACCTACTTCAAGGTCAGACAGCTATGGAGATGAGGGAAAACTGCACTGTCATTAAAAGTCATTACAGCAATATTCCTTTAATCTATCATCAAAGAAATCTATCAACCAGTCAAAACTGGTTTTCCATGTATATTACTAAGCATTGTTTTGACCAGTCTGTCTGCAGATTTATATATATATATATATATATATATATATATATATATATATATATATATATACACACACACACACACACACACACACACACACACACACACACACACACACACACATGGTATCTGCCACAAGTAGCTGAGTAACATTTTTGAAGTAACAAAATTAAATCATACCTTAAAAGTGTATCAGATGTGTGGGCATAAGGAATCTTGGGATGGAGAAGTTCTTTTTCATCTAGTATTCTGGGACTTAACTTACATTCATTGTTAGATGCCACGGTGGTACGGTGGTAGCATTGTTACCTCACAGCAAGAGGTTTTCCCGTTCAATTCTCGGCTGGGCTTGGGAGTGCCTTCTGTGTGGAGTCTGCATGTCCTCCCCACAGTTGGGTAGCGTTTGAAAGACATGCATGCGTAAATGGGCGTGCCTTCGTTGAAGGTTGCGCATTGAGCTGTCACCTCAGCATTTCGTAAAAATCTACTGCCAATCATTAGTGGACTGGAGTTCCGCTGTGGCGACCCCTTACTGGGAAACGCCGAAAGACAAACAACAACTTACGTTCATTGTTACCAAAAAAAGAATGCATAGTGAAGCCAGAGTTTCAAGTGCTTCTAGAAATCATTGTGGCTGATTTCACCCCCTTAACACAGTAATCTTACTCTGTATTTTGCAATTCCATAGGATCCTAAAAATATTTTTTGTTGACTGTCAGGAAAAAGTAGCACCTGTATTTGTTTATCAGAATGAATGAACCTGACCCATTATCCATTAGCCTCACTACAAGTGATCTGTTAAAAATTCACATAGGGAAATGATTTGAGCATGTCATGTCATCAAATACAATTTGAATGAACACAAAAGGAGTGAATGCTATTCACCTAAATTACTTTCATCTACAGTCCAGTTTGCTTATTTTCTATACTGTTGTGCAACCTCAGATTTGTTGTATGTAAGTCTGGTGGTGTAGGAGGTGCCTTGCCCCTTGAAAAATATCATTGATTTGTTCATCAAAGATGGTTTCAGAAAATGATTTTCATTTTTTTTTACCTTTGATGACTCAACATGAATCCAGAAATGGTAAACAGAGCAGCTGTAGTAATAGAAATAGCCAAAACCAAGAATGGTGCTTGTTTCCTGAGGAAGTTTAGCATCAACAGTCAGTAAAAAAGGAACACAACTGTCACTTTTTCCTACAGAAAACACTGTAAAGAAACACTTTAAACACTTGCCCCAGTCCCTCAAAGTATAATAAGCACAATATCTCCACAGGAAAAAAGTAGCTTTCAGTAACTTTTAAAAGTAACATGACAGCCAATTAAGTGGGAAAGTTAACTGATGAAACCTATCACCTTTTATATTAAATTTGAGGGCTGATATTACAAATAGGTCAGTTAAGATAGAAATCCACTCCTAAAATGAATGAGCAGATGAACATTAAGCATTTATGACAAGATAGATTTATGATGATTGTTGTGTGATGGAGGTTCTTTTGTTAGAAATGTATTATCTTTCCCTTCAGTTGCAAACCCTCAACTAATGTCAGTTGTTTCCACCCTATGCTACTGATGAGCATCCAATTTGAAGGTTTAGCTGTCTATGCCAACAGGAAGTTAGAATTGGGGGGTCCACCTCTACAAAGAGGCCAGTCACAAGTGGAGTCCCTCAGGGATCAGTCCTTGGACTGCTCCTTTTTGGCATTTACTTCTCAGAAGTCAAAGCCAATGTCAGTGTTCTCTGGCTGACTAAATTTGCAGATGGTTGCAAATTAGGAGCTGTCATTGAATCTCACACTGACACAAATGTTTTCCAAGAAGGGCTCACACAGACAAACAACTGGTGTCAGAGTCATGGACTAAAACCAAATGCCAAGAAATGCATAACAGTATTGTTTGGGAAGTCATCCATGCCTGGTAACTATCATATTGACAAAACACCCCTTAGAGTTGACCCAGTAGTCAGTGACTTAGGGACACACATAGATAGTAATCTAGCCTTTTATCATCACATGTCTACAGTGGTGAGGAAATCATTTTATATTGCATAACTTATAAACAAAGGTATGGCATCTAAGTCCAAGGAAGTAATTGTTCCACTGTATTTGACATTCATCAGACCTATCATTGAGTAAAATGCCCCCTTTGGTATGTACCTAGCCAGGCATATCCAACAGCTGGAATGTCCACAGAGGTTCCTCACTAAAAGAATACAGGGCATAAATAATCTGCCTTATACAGACTGCCTCAGGGCCCTATCCCTGTATTCTGTCTCCTACAGGCTTTTGAGGGGAGCTCTATGCCTGGCATACAGGGCATTGTCAGACCCTACTCTGATGTACCTGCATATCCACAAAACAAACAGCACCATAATTACCTGTTCTAAAGACATAAACCTTGCCTGTGATATAAATAGGACCTGCTGGAGAGATAAGTATGTATCACAGAGACTACCTTGTCTGTGGAACAGGCTCCCTATCTATGTGAAGCGGAGTTCCCCCTAATCCAATTCAAGTGCAACTTGGATAATTGGATAGAAAACTGTAAATTCATTCCTAGTTTGGCACCTATGTCTCTAATAGACAGAGGTAACCTGTAAATGGTTCATCTCCCAGGCCCATGCTTACACTTATCAAGGGTATCAGAACTCCTCAGAGATTTGGGATGCATAGCTAGTCTTAAAAAGGCCCTTGTGGTCATTAGCCTAGTAAACACCTATGGACCTATGAACCTATGAAGGTCTATATCATGTGACCTGCAGCTTTACTGCACATGGTGGATTTAATTAGTATGTATGGATGGAGTTGAAACTGGTAAATATTATTTTCTCACTAAAGTGACTTTATCTAAATAAAAAGATAAAAATAGAGAAAAAACACTAACTGATTGGTTGGTTACAGTTAGGAGAGTCAGAAAGATATTATGATGCATAATACCTGTTTTACTATAGTTTGTTGGCTCTCTACTGATTAACAAGTGAGCTGAGAGGGAGAAGCTTAATGACCATATAAGTTAAATGGACAGCCACTGATGGTTTATCTTAATTTGAGAGTGAATACAAACTATTATTATAGTTTTGTACATAGAATATTGTTTTTTATATATTTTTCTTCCTACTTTCAGTCTCACTAACTAAGTGAAAAGGCCTTTCCTGACTGGTGTGTACGTGGGCTGAAAATATGAATCGGGTTGCCCCTGCACTGGAATGTTGCCTAACTTGCAACCTATTTTAGGAATAGCTTGGTAATAATTTAGTATTAGTTTTGTGGCATGTTAATAGCTTCCTGGATCCAACTAAGAGGTGTTGGCATAATGGTTAAAGTGTGTACTTTATAGACACAATGTACAGAGTTCAATTCTCACTGTGTTGTGTTAGTGGCTATGCATGTAATAGTCTGCAGACTTATTACCTAGTGTTTAGTTGTCAACTTATTTAAAGAATTGGGGTTGGCTTAATAGTTAAATCATTTACCTCACAGGCATAAGAAATAGGGTTGTATTCCATGTTTGCCAGTTAGCTGTGAGCTGTAGTTCCTGTATTAGAGGCTTTGATTCCCTAAGCCCTTATTTGCCTACTGTGCAATCTTGAACAAGTAACTTAACAAAACAGTTCTTTTGGACAATTGGAAATTTGAGCTGGGCTCCTCAATGTCTCCAGGGCTGCAAGCTTATGAACAAACTAAAATATTTAGCAAGGCTGAGGTTGGCAAAATTGTTAAGGTATTTACCTCACAGACACAAGGTACAGAGTTTGATTCTCACCTTTGGGGAAATTGACTTAGCTTACAATGGGCCTGCAAGGGCAGCTTACCTATGAACCTGTTCACATAAGCTTATGAATAATTACAATACCTTGTGCTTAAATGATGCAGTGACTAGAGGTTTTGTGTGAAAGTTACTCTTTGCCCCTCTGGAATCTAGTGTTTCTGCATGATTTGGTGAGATCAGTATCCTTCCAATGGACAGGAAGGTGGTTATACTTTCTGCCCACTATAAATATCAATGGATGACCTGAGAATACCTTACAGTAGGGATATTATTTTAATTAGAGACAGGTATAAAATATGAGGCAGCTATTCCCAAATATAGTTAGTTTTAATCTACAACCTGCAATCAAGTTTTTTAATGGTTTCATTTTCCTACTTTGTCCAAGGTCCAGCTACTATGCCTTTTGTTGCTAGGCAACAAGCATTTTGCTCAACATACTTTAATTTGTTAATTAATTTTCCAGTACCTCTATTGCATTCTCTAGTGTCAGTCACTCCATATGTGCCGACTATAGAATCAAACCTGGGCAGGAAACTTGCCTATAACACTAATTCATTTTTGCATGCCATATATTCGGCTTAGGTTCAAGCATTTCAGTAATTAGCGATCATAGTTTAAGTCAGAAAAGTCAATATAATTAAGAATTATTACTACAAAGCAGACAATTTTTTACTGAATTTTAACATTCACAATAGAACAAACACCATGCCTCTGAATGCAATGACAACTATAAATGTTTCATCTCTTGAAGCAAATGTAGCAATTAGACATATTTGAATTTGTCACAGAATAAAATGAGGTTCTATTTGACAGTGAAAAATCTGATTTCACTATGTAACTGAACTCTGTTTCTGCGATATGTTTAGCAGCCCAAAAGTAACATAGTATTCACTGAGAAATAAAGCTGAGAATACATTCAGCTACATGATTGTTTAGCAGCAAAAAGTTAACATACTTTCTGCACCATAGCAATGCCAGAGGCAGTGAATGACTGCATGTTCATGGTTAGCTGCAAAAAAAGTAACTTATCCACAGAAAATTAATGCCTGAGGATGGGACTGGCCATTTTCTTTCACCCAGGACAGCTGAAGATGTACTTTAGTACTTGACACCATTTTTTCTGATGCACTGCAGAAAATAAACAGTTATAAATAGCAATGCTGTTTATAATTAATATATGATCCAGGATGATGTATAGATAATTCAAGAGGTGATCCATATGGCAGGTCGCCATTTTTTGAGGCCATATCTGCTGCAGAAATTTAGCTTGGCAGTGCAACTCCTGTGGGATTAACTAGAATTGCAAGAGACAGTGACTCAGTACCGTGACTATGAAGAATGATCACTAAAGTTGGGAATTTTAAATCTAGCTGATGGAACTGGTAATAGGACATGGACAGGATTATTGTTAAGACATGAGTAACAACATTACTTTTATCTGAGTAAAGGAAAATTAAAGTAGATGACATGACGTTTAATTAAAATGGAAAGCACAGATCAAATTAGAAGAAATTCTTATCCACTGGAAAGAAAGAAAAACAAGTGCAATCTGCACATGTAAGTAACAATTATAAAAACAATTTGTTATATTTCCTTGTAGCTGATTTGAAAATTAGACTTCATCAGTAATGGCATTATAGAGTTTCACAATTTTAATGCTTCCATAGATACTCCAAATTTTTATCTCATTTTACATTCCAGTGGATAATATTCTAATCTCTCCGTATGTGTATAACATGCAAGTTTACAGATAATTTTGTCATTGTTTAATAGCCTGTGGTCACTACATCTGACCTCGATACTGCAGGAGCTCTGCCACAAGACCCTGCACATACAAGTTCACTGAGAATTTTGTCACTGCTTAATGTAAGCATATTTATAATGAAGACTTTGCTGCATATTAACTTTAATTAGTTATTACACTGCTGCTCTGTGATTGAAATCTCTATTAAATAGTCCGTGCACTCTAAGGACCTCTTACTAAGTTGGTCACTGTCCCCTTTTGCTTGACCAATAGGCTACACTGAATATTCCAGTTATTTAGTCTCAGGAAATGACAGACACGCTGTTTTATTTGCATCTCTGTTAATTCCATTGTTCTGGCTAAAACAGACTGCTCTCATTATAAATTGACCTGAAATCAGGAAGCCCCCACCCTCTTACTCTAAAATTATAATTCCTACATACATATTTCACTTGTGACTCTTATTCCAGAACCCTCCGCCAAATGACCTAACTACTTTACACTTCTGTTTCTTATTTCCTACTTCCCAATCTCTATTTAATTTTTAGGCCCATTCCCAACTATCTTTCTCCCTCCTACACTGCATTGCACTATATCCATCCATAATCACAACCCTCCCTAGTAGTACTTATCTGTTCCACATTGTATCTTTTTCTTTTCTCAAATAAACCCTAATTTCTTCTTATTTTGACTACATCATTATATCTAGCCTTTAATGCATCTTTATTCCTTAAATTCCAGAGAAGATACCAAGACAACCTAACTCTCTTCTTTTAAAGAAAATACTTCCCTCCTTATCTATCCTTTTCCAGCTTTCAGAATCCACCAACTTCTACTTCAGATGTCCTCACTAGGGCTCTCTCAGCCCATGTTTCTGTTGTTCAAAAGCTACCTATCCAATAGGTATCAGTCAGTAAAATGGCACTCCATGCTCTTTCCTTACCTCCCAATCACCACTGGTGTACCACAAGGTTTATCCTTGATCCCTTCCTCTTTAACATTTTCACCACCACCCTCTATGCATCCGCTCAACAGGCCAGGCTAATACAATATACAAGTGACTCCACTCTCACTTGCACAACTGACAAAATGGTACACCTCCAAGAAAATACATAGGAAGTTTTAACAGTCACTGAAACATGGCTTCATAACTCACAACACATGCTCAACCCAAAAAAGACCAAATGACTACCTTTTTCCCTCAAATCCCTCTCTGATGAAAAAAACTAAATTTTAATTCCTGTCTCAATAATACAACCACTGAAATTACTTGTCATAGCAAACTATTAGGGGTGATAGTGGATGATAATCTTACATTCAACCTACATATACAAAACTGCATAAGAAAAACTTATCAAAAACTAGGGAGGCTTTACAGAGCCAAAAACTTTCTTACCAATGCAAATGAAACTACACTTGCCACTACTTATCTCCTCCACACTCTACTTTATGGCACTCCCATCCTCACTAACCTCCAGGCATCACAAAAATTAAAACTTGAACAATGCTGTAACAAAGTTGCTAAATTTGCAGCACATACTCCTTTTAAAACCCACCACTATACAGCACTGAAAAGCCTAAATTGGTTAGAGCTTACACATCAACTTACATATACATAACTTCTTACCAGCTATAAAATTATTCAGTATCCATCTGCCTGTCCATCACAAAAAAAAAAAAAAAGCAATCTACACAATTATGTTCCCAGTCTGTCATTGCAAACCAGTGGCCAAAAACTCCAGTCCGTCTACAAACCTAACAAATCTGCTGGGCATTGTCTGTACTTGTACACGGTTGCTAAGGTCTGGAACTCCTTACCTGTATCCATCAAGTCTATACTCTTCCTCCCATCTTTCAAAACCCCTCTAAAAGGCTTCCTAGCTAAAATCTGGCTCTGTCCTTGTTCAAACCAGGATAAATTATATCCTTAAACATGAGCAAGTACCATTTTGTTCCTCATACCTCCTAAATCTCCCTTCTTCATTTACTTCCTTAATGCTATCAGATTGTCTTCCCTGACTCTCTCTACATATACCATAAGTCTGTTTTTCTCTTACTTCATATTGCAATTCCTGTTTCTATTAGACTAACTTACCTAAAATGTCTCTAATTGTTACATGATTGTCATATGCTTGTATACATTTTTAACCAATGTTTTTATATTATGTCTATTTTATCATTATTTAAATTGCAAATGTCTTTGCTTTATTTTGAATACTGTAAAACTATTGCTCTTAAAATGTTTTGTAATAATTAGAAGACTTTCTCTCCAAGCATCTGCCAAAAATGGACTTATACCCAGTCGGACTTTCCTGTAATCAAATGACAGTAAATGAATGAATTAATGAATAAATGCATAAATAAATAAATAAATACACAAATGAATAAATAAATTTAGGCTTAGGACATCAATAAAGTAATCTAAAACTGATGTGGTCACTTATCATTTAACAATGAAATAAATTAAATTAATATTTTCATTTGGTTGTTCTATAATAGCTGCCACTTACATAAGCATTAACAATGTGTTTTTTAAAATATAAAAGTTAAAATTATACTATAGCCTAATGCAATGTATTGTTTTGTACATCATAGGGTAATATTGAAAATGTGAAATTCAAGTATGGTTTGTCCTTTTTCTCCTCGCTTGTATTCTGAACTGCAGGAGGCTAAACAGACAGTGCTTTTGTTTAAGTGGTAATTAAAATGGCAGAATGAAGCTCTCACCTGTGGGTACCTATAGATTCCCAGGACCCTTGCAACAGGGATTGATGATGATGAGGATTCATCTCCAATCACTGCAGAGAGTTTCGGCCATGCCTGACATCTGTAGTTTGGAACCATCTCCCTTTCTCCAGATAGCATCCCCATGGCACATCTGAGTGCTCTGACCTCAGAATAGCAGGAGTCATGAATACGAAATCCCAGTGATATGTTTGGAAGTATCTTTGTATCGTGGTTAACTTCATTAATTGCAAAGACCATGGCCAAAACTTGTTGGTAAGTGTTAATCAGGAAACTAAAAATTAAGTTTATATATTAAAATATTTGCAGATTCAGGAATGCGCACTGATTATTATCAAGAAAATGGTATGTGTGGGGAAGGTGCTGTAAGATTTTATCTAGCCACACTTTGGTACATTCCTGTAATTCATGAATTCTGCTGTGTTGCATTAACATTATTTGACTACTATAGCATAGGCTGCAGTGCACGGATAAGATCTCTCTTTATTTTCAGAGAATTAATATATGACAGGGTCAATACATGTGCAAAAAGATAAAAAAGATATCCACAACAGTATATGTTTTCACAGGATTTATGAAAGATCTAACACTCTGCATGCTAAGTACAACAAATTCCTTTCAACAAGCCAGTTACAGTAAAACACACTGATGAAGTAACAAATTAAAAGAGTAAGATCTCGTCCAGTTCAAGATCTGTTTCCTTGAAAAAAAAATAATACATGACAATTGCACCCTAATCATAGCATTTCCTTTCTCCAGGCTGTATTTTCCTCCCTGCATGACAATCTCTATTATTTCACATATTAAACAAGTGCAACTTTACATTTTTTTCTCCTCTATGGTATTATTTATACAATCAGCTGTTTACATTTGCAGCACGGTGGATATGAATGAAATCTCATAATGATTTCTTTAGGAATGTTTCTATTTTTTTTTTTTCTTGCATCATTTTGTCTATTAAAATCAAAGACTTTTGCAAAGGAAAACAAACATTGCAAGGTACATATAACACATTTTGTTATTTCAAACCCACTTCAGTCATAAAGTCATTCAGGCTAAAACTTGCTAACTTTTTCTTACATGCTGCTGCTTACCACATCATCCTTTACTTCCCCTGGAGCTATAAATGCTGTGTTCAGCATAAAATTTGTCCATCCCTGCACATTGTTCAGGATTGGGCTTAAGACACAGCTTGCTTAAATCATCTCTGCTGGGTGCTTGCTGTCATCTGGTGGCAGTTTAGCAGTTGTACATAACTTGGAGCCACTGCATGTTCATGTCCATAAGAGATGAAATTAATTTTAGAAGGTAGGTTAGATAATTATAAGAGAGAGACTGAAAGAGAGAAGGATTAATGAGAAAACTTGTTTCATTTTGTAGTGAGTTTTGCTGACTGGTGTCTCTCATGGTCAGCACTCAGGGAACATTGTCAGGTTGTTTTGTTTAGTTTGTTTGCTCTTTGACTCTTTGCTTCAGTTTTCTTTTATTCATTGATGCATGAGTAGTTGCCATCCTGGTGACTGTTTTTATTTACTTTATTTAACATTTGTTGACCAGGAAAGTCTGACTAGGCTACACAGAGCCTATTTCAGCAGAGGCCTGGGGAGAAATGCTCCAGTCGCATGTCTTTAAAATGTGGAAGGAAACCAGAGTAGCCAGAGGAAATCCATGTGAACATAAGGAGAAGATGCAAACTCTGCACAGAAGGCACCCCAGCCAAGAATCAAACTGGAGAACCTCTTGCTGTGAGGTGACAACGTTAACCGCTGCACCACTGCGCAGCTGAGTTTTGTTCCCTTGTCATTTGTGGTGGCATTTAGTAAACTGGTGTTTTATATTGTTATTGATTGCCTAACATGTTTTGTCAGTTAGAAACTTAATGAAGATAGTTAATGAATGATAGTTGTATGGTCCATCACTACTCATTCAGGGCAACCTGGTTGGTTGCTTCACAGGCAGGATTGTAGTTTTCTGTAGAATTTAAATCTGACAGGATTGGACTTTAGCAGCAATTAACCTATTTGGCTCCAACTCTCCAAAGTTTCTTATTGAATAATTATATAATCCAGTAGAGTAGTTTCCAGTTTTTAAAATAAAATCAATCAAAATCAATCAAAATTACTTTGTGTTCCCCTGTTTTTGTCTATTGAACTACCACTGTAGCTTTCCATTATTTCTGGAAGTTGAAGATGACAGTAATCACCATTCAGTCTATCAGTTTTAAAGCAAACTCAAGCACATTGATATCTGAGTTCATTTACAAACATCTTTCATTGTTTTGCAGAAGTATTGTGTGAAGTTGACAGAATAAGTGAAAATGAATTATTTTCATTTTTATGAAGAAAAGTATTCAGCGCTATTTCATGTCATCACTTATTAAAATCTAATTGGATACCTTCTGTTCCAAAATTGTCAGTTTTAGGAGAAATGAAGTTGGAAAGAAAATTTTAAAGAAATAAGTAATACCCCTGTAATTCTACACCATTAAGAGGGATGGTGAAATATGTACTATATTTAGTAACTCCAAACATAACATATCATAGATCGTAGTTATTTTATATGCCTCCTTTGGGAAATTATTTTCAAGAATATTTATATATAGAATAATTAAATAATTGCATTTTGTACATTTAATTAAAAAAATAGCATTAGTTAACAAACTCTAATATTTAGAGTCACGTATTTAGTAAGATATTAACATCATAACATTTTTTGATGGCTTGGTTGTGTGACAGGGTGTTAGTTTTTGAGCTATAAGCCTGGGTTTATTACCCATGTGGTTAATTGTTTTAATAATAAGTAGTCACCCTGAATTTGGTTTGTTTATACTGCACCAATTATAAGTGACAGTGAATAGTTCTACTATTAATTAATTTTCATAATATTAAATAATTCATAATCTACCTATTTATTCAAAGCTAGTTTAGTGACATATGAATAATAGTGCTACTTTGGATTGCTAATCATAGATATATTGGTTTATGAAATGTTAAGTCATATCAGCATATGAATTTTAAAATCTTAATTTGTCCTGCTCCTCTCCAATAAACAAAACACACCAAATGACATTTGACAACCTTTATTACATTTTGATAAATATAACTTCACTGAACAAAATTTAGTTTATTGTACGCATCGTTAAGATTCAGGCAACCATTTACTAAGGTAGCATATTCCAGCTCACCCTGACCAAATTAGCAGCATCATCACCATGGGTCACTTGTCTTACTTCAAGCAGCGTCCCACCACTCACTTTCATCCTCCAGCTTATTGAACTCATTGACTCAAACACCCAACACCAGAGGGGGAACAGAAGACGGACAAGCCATCCCTTCTTCTCCACTCTGCCAAAGTACCTGACATAGGCTGTTCCCCCTCATTTACTCCAAAATTTTCACCAAACCATCAAAAAACAAACTTAAATGCAAATTAAACAAATCTAAACCAAATCACTCAGGTGTACTCTATCCCCTGTAAACCAAATAGGGTCCCTGTCATCAGAACCCTGTGCTCAATCATATAAATGCACAAAGCAGCCAGTTGCCTTGACAACCTAAATTTAACAACTGATGAGCCCTCTCCAAAGCTATAAAACTGTCAGCATTCCTCCAAAATAAATGTAGTACTACTTCAGACCACACAGTACACATACCCAGGTATAACCTCTATAACATATCCAAATCCTTCCTTATCTACCAACTGTTTCTTCAGAATTATTCCCAGATCATTAACTGCCAAATGAACCACCAGGACTCTAAAAATCCCCGTTCGAAACTGTACAGAAGCAAACTCCTCCACAAGCCAATGTCACCTAAGACCTCTAACTCCATGCCATGTGAATCTCCACCCAACTGTGAGGCAACCAGCCTAACTGCAGCATTCTTTTCCTCTCAGTGGATATAAGAATGACTGATAATGAAAATCTCCTTTCCTAAGGAAAAAAAATAAAAGTAAGCCAATCATCTTACCCAATTATCTAATATAAGACAAGAAAGCATTTGATGACCAATGACCCACCCTCTTAATGACTTCAGTTGTTCTGCCCTTTCTCAGTAAATCTGATGCCCTGCCAATGTGGAAAGAATTAGTGGAGAACCTCTCTCCTAGAAAACCAACACACTAAAAAGCTCTCCACATCAAATATACAAATTGATTACTTGTTATCACCTTGCCCCCTATGATCAAAATACAAAGTCCTGAAGATTCCCAGTATGAGACTGAAGCAATTTCTTAGCCCAAACCAGTGGACACAACCAATCATGCCTGTCCTTTCCCAATACTATCAGCCTGCCCTTTCCAACAAATCCATTTTAGATCTACACAATCCTCTGTACCAAACTGATAACACAAACTAAACTAAAACCAAAAAAGGAATGCTCAGGCTTGGAACTTGTACTGAACAAAATTTTTAATACACAAAATAAAATACATAGAAAGATAAGCGCTTTAATTTCCTAAAACTGAAAACATCTTCAGAAAAGTTTCCAATAGAACAAAACCTTTTTACATATACCATGAATTGAATGAAAAAATTTAGTCACATGACTAAACACACCTTCACCTAGAACATATTATTTAAAGCATCAGTGTCTGGTAAAAACATCGCTAATGTAACTTTGAAACACAGAGGAAAATTCAGTTCCTAAATGACATGTTACTCCAAATACAGTTAAAACACCTTATAACATATCATGTTAAACTATGTAGGAATCCTGGAAAATGTTGTTAAAATCACCTTCTTAATATTACCACTGAAACATTGAATGAATAAATATTTAAATAGTAAAATAGTATAAATAAATTATAAATGTATATGTAAATATATATATGATGAATATATATATAAATATATAGAAAACAGTAAAAACATTACTATGTACAGGTATATATAACCTTATATTATGAGTACCTTATACTTTAAAAGACACGCAGTTGATACCTGATCATTTAACCATGGCCAGCAATTTGCACAAAAACAAAACTGCCAGTACAACTCTCTTTTCTCTAAAATGAGACTCCTTGGTCCCTCTCTCTTACTGGGTGGTACCCTTTCAAGTATAATAAACTCAAAATCATGTCCCTGTTAACCTGCATGTTCTCATAAAGGGCATTAGTTTATTTATTTTTCTTCATTTCGTCCAGGTGTTCATATGCTCTTCCTTTTAACTTATTCATTTTTCCTATATAAAGCCTAGAACATGACTTACACAGTCCCACATAAACCACACCTTTTGTTTCACAATTAAAATTACCTAAAAGTTTAATACATATACTGTTAATAATAACTTGATCATTCACATGAATCTATTTGCAATACACTCAATGGCCACGTTTTCTCATACCCATAAAATTAACCCCAATTTATTTTCTGTATCCAGGATCACTTTTACATTTCTTTCTATCTTATAAACAGAAAATGTTCTCTGCCCCACATTCTTCTTGATATATCTATCCTCTGTTAAAATAGATTAGTTTTTTAAATAATACTTTGTAGGTGGAGGTATGTTTCATCATCTGACTAAATTTGTTCATTCAGTTCATGGTTTATATAAAATGGCTTTGTTCTATTGTAAACTTATCTGAATAATTTTTCAATGTTAGGAAATGAAAGCACTTATCTTTGCATGTTCTTATTTAATTTTGTGCATCAAAAATTTTGTTTGGTATGAGTTCCAAGCCTCGGTGCTCCTTTTGTGATTTTAGTTTAGCTTGTTCTATCATGTTGGTACATTAGTTTGTTTTCATTAATTTGCAGTGGCTACAGGGATTCAAGCCAGTTCTCAATCTCAGGATATACTTCAAGAAATGAATTTATTAGATTTATTGCAGAAAGTTGGGAATCTTACACTTTTCATTCAACAATTGACTCAATGCAGGGATGACTTTTCTTCAATAAGCATCCTCAATCTAAGGTTAATTATCTGTGGACAGAGGGGTGGAGCTAGGAACTAAACATTCTATTTAATGGCTTGCTCTGTAAGTGTTTAATGAATTGAAGCTACTGAAGATGTGTCTAAAATAAATGTTCTTGATGGGTACATAGATGTTTAAAACATTCATCACAAACCTAAAAGATTTACTGAACTGAAGAAGGCCTGAATAGGTTGAAAGTGCTTTTCTACTTTTTTTACCCTTTGGTTTTAAATTAAGTTTTATGTTTAAATAAAGCCAAAAGTTTTACATTTTCAACATTAAGGTTTCAACGCTATCTTCTAGCTCCGTGGTGGTCAACTCAGGAATATTTTCTGTTTTTTTTCAAACATTCTATTTAAGGGGTGAAATAAAACATTTCAAAGCTTTACTGGAAAAGCTCACCAAGACTATTGACACAACTTGCTGTGAGGGAAAGGTTGATTGCTTTTGATTTCTTGTATTTTGTATTACTTTGTTGCCTTCTATTTTCTATACTGTGATTTGTTTTCTTAACATTGTGTTTTACTTGTATTCTGTTCTAAATTGCATATTAAAACTTGTAAATAGAGCAAAGCTGTGTCTCTTGTGAGTCGCACAGAATTTTCCCAACCTGTCACCCTATCACTTTTTTGTTCTTAAACATAACTGTCTTTCTAGTTTCCTGCCCCTTATGTTAATTTGACCACATATTTTCTTCCCTGTCCCCTTTCACTTACTGTTGTGACTAAGCAAAAAAAAAAATATATCATTTTGTGAAATCACTCCTCTTCAACTGTTTAAATTTAATGGCAATCCCACTGTATTCCATTGAGCCAGAAAACAAAAATGCCCACACCCTTTTTATCTATCTTGCTTATTTAAATTAGTGGCTCTCCACTTATACAGCTGAAATTTTAGTCACCCCTTTTTTTCATATCTAACTGCTTAGTGCACACTGCAGTGTTTATACTATTAACCCATTTTTTCATGTTACCCTTAAACATCTATTGCAAGACCACCAGTTATTGTACACCCCCACATTCTGCCTGTCATTAGTCATCTTGGGATTAGTGCTTCTGTTTTCTCCTGGTAAGAGAAGGAGCACAGGGACATTATTTCCTGCAGACTGCTAATCACCAGAAAGCCTAATAACTGCTTCATAGGTGACCGCTTGGAATTTGTGCTTATATTCTGCTCCTAGTGAGACAAGGAGCAGAGTGCATTGATTGCTGACTGTTTCTGGTTGGACAGTGAGTGTCTATGCTTAATGGTACTGACTGGTCTGGTTGCTATTAAAGGCTTCTACCAAGAAAAGACTACAACTAGCTTAGAGACCCTTGCATCATCTGGGACAATCACCAAGCAGGCTGTGACCTGCTTCTCATCTTGGTATTTGTGCTAATGTTTTGCTTCTGGTGAGAAGCAAAGGAGCATTGTATCCCAGCAGAGTGAAGCTGTGGTGAGAACAGCACCAGTAGTAGCCAAGCAGTAGCCATTCATGTGACTCCCCTTTTTACATTATTCTTGACAATCTAACCTTTGTTTTCAATAAGTACTGCTTGATTTGTTTCTAATTTCCAAATATCTGCCTAAATACTTCATCCTGAAATTTTCAGTGTCTACATATTAGTTTCTCCTCAAGTGTTTGTCCATGCCCTGTACAGACTCAGACACCTTGAGTGACATTTTTCCTGTAAAAGCATGATTGAAATTTATCCAATACCTAGTTGCACATAGGATAATTCATTTTCAGTGACAAGTACCGCCCCAGAGTTGCAAACCAAATACTCCGGACATTGCTTTATATTCATCACTCCAGCTATCTAATCAATAAAAAAGGGTCTGTTGCCATAGATATGACCTTTCCCACTGTCTCCATTGCCAGCTTGGTGGATATGGGCATCCTGAGGTTATGTAGAAATTGTCTCATGTTTACTGACAACCAGTTAATTCTCAAACAAACTGATATGCTATGTGAAAGATGTATTTACAGAATGTCAGTGGAGGCAAAGCGTTCACATAAAAGTACTCCTAATGTCAATAAGGTTGTCAGTAGTACACACACTGCACCTACCCCACAAAATTCAAAGCAGACATATAGACTCACATATGCTGAGGCACTTAAATGTAACCTTCCTAAACCAGAAAGACCTAGACAAAGTACATGGAACAAATACCCTCAGCAGCCACAAATTCACTGTTTCAAAACAACACCCTCATCAACACATAGAGACACATCTCATGGAGCCTTTACCTCTAAGCCCATAAGGCAAGCCACTACACAATCCAATATTCTGGTCATTGGAGAATCCATCATGAGATCCACTGATGTCCCTCTCACCAGGCTGAGTAAGGAGAAAGTCATGGTCAGTTGCTTATCAGGGGCTAGGATCCACCACATTATGCACCACTCAGGCCATTGGACCACAAGTACCAGTTTGACTCAGTCATAATCCATGTGGGAGTAAATGACTTGAGAAATACCTCCCTAGGCTATATGAAGAGAGACATCATAGAGCTCTCAGAATATGTGTCTCAGGCTGGTACGAGCCTAGCATTGAGCAGCATTTTACTTTCTCCAAGGATGATGCTACAAAAGATGATTGACTTTAATAATTTGCTTAGATTCTGGTTTTATTCTAAGGGGGTGAAATATTTGTCAGCTTGGAAAGAGATGGCCACAGACCATGCCACTTTGTCAGGGATGGCCTCTAGCTCTCCCTGTAGGCCTTCAAATATTAACTAAAACATTGTCTACCCCCATAGTGCCTTTTTTAGGCAATGCCAAACTGAAAGTACTTCCAACATAGCAAATCAAAATGAAGAAAATCTAAAGGTATTACTGTTCAATGCTAGGAGTATAAACAAAAATATCCAATCCTTAGAAGCTCTCTTCACCCTGGGGAATACTGATGTCTGTGCAGTCACTGAGACATGGTTTAAAGCCACGGAGAGCACACCAACAGTGCAAGGTTATAATGCCTTACCCACATTTAGACCAGCTACTACACAGACAGGGGCCAAACATGGAGGTGTCTCTATTTACATCAAAAATAAATATATATCAAGGATGGACAAACAGGACAATGCACTTGAGCTGCTCCATGTTCAAATCACCATAGGCAAAATCCAATATCACTTCCTTGCCAACAATAGGTCCCCATCTATGACCCAGGAAACCCGTACAACATATTTAAACTTATTAGAAACACTACCTGTCTAGCCCAATACCATATTCATGAGCAACTTTAATTACTCCCCTATTAACTAGGAATGCTATACAACACCAAATGTACAGGCACAGAAATTCCTTGATTTTGTAAACACAAACTCCTTGAACCAGATAGTCAATACACCAACCAGGGGTGCAGCCATACTGGATCTGGTTTTCACTAATATGGGACAGTGTTGCACACCACCTACTGTAATGCCTTCCCTGGTAAGGTTAGACCACAAAATGGGTCTCCTTTGAAGTAAAAATAAAACCTGGACCCACAGCTAAACCTCGAATATTCAGGAACAACTCTAAGGCTAACGTCCTGCTATTAATTGATAAACTGGCAAAATTTCAAGCCCCCATAAACCTTGAGAACACTGCTGCTTATGCAGAACTTTTAACAGAAGCCCTGTATAAGCATGTTAATAGCTTCATAGAGGCAGCTGTACCCAGCAGGAGGAAGTAGAGAACCAACTCAAAAAACAAGCCACCCTGGTTGAATCACAAAATAAATAGACTGTATAACAGAAGGAAGAAAATCATGGCAACAATTAGGAGGTGCAACACCCAGCATGATAAAAGCACTCTCATCAACCTAAGCAAACATCTCCAAGGACAAATAAAGTCTACCAAAGCCAAAGTTGATGTGAATCTGACCTCCCAGGCCAAGGACAACCACAAGGCATTCTTTAGCTATGTCCACACCCTCAAAGACAATACACAATTGTGTGCAGAGCTTATTCTAAACGAAACCACCTATACTGAGCCAGAAGATATAGCAAACCTACTGGCATATAAATTCAGCACCAACTTTACCCCTCTCTCCCACTCAACCTTCCCTCAGGAAATGCCATCTAATATAACTCCCCCTGCCATCACTAGGGAACAGGTCCATAATGCTGTCTCTAACTCCAAGAACACTGCATCAATGGGCCCAGACAATATGCCAGGGTACCTTCTAAATAGTATGAAACATGACCTATCAGGGCCTCTGGATTTGCTATTTAAATATAGCCTCCAAACAGGCTTCATGTCACATGAATGGAAAATACCAACAGTTATCCCTATGCACAAAGGTGGGCCATCTACAGACCCACAAAGGTGGGCCATCTACAGACCCTGGACACTACAGACTCATACGTCTCACTAGTCTTATATGTAACGCCATGGAAAGAATTATCATGGAAATTATCAATGCAGATATAGTAAACCTCCAGACACCGGGCCCAACCCTGTTTGGTTTCTTCAAAAGAAGATCATGTCTACTCAACCTAGTGGACTTCTTTGTTAAAAGGTTACCAGAGCAATGGATGAGGGGAAATATGGTTCACACTGCCTACCTTGATCTGGCCAAGGCATTTGACACAATACTTCACTGGGGCATTGTTGGCAAACTCAAAAGGTTAGGTAAAACACATATGTTACCCAGTAGATAACCAACTGGCTCACAGACAGCACACAGGAAGTTAGAGTTGGGGAGTCCACCTCTACAAAGAGGCCAGTCACAAGTGGAGTCCCTCAGGGATCAGTCCGTGGACTGCTCCTTTTTGGCATTTACTTGTCTGAAGTCAAGGCCAAAGTCAGTGGTCGATGGCTGACTACATTTGCAGATGATTGCAAATTAGAAGCTGTCATTCAATCCCACTCTGACACAAATGCTCTCCAGGAGGGGCTGATACAAAAAACTGATGTCAGAGCCAAAATGCCAAGAAATGCATAATGGTATCCTTCAAGAAGTCATCCATCCCTGGTAACTTTCATATTGACAACATAACCCTTAGAGTTGACTCAGTCTACACATAGATAGTAATCTAGCCTTTGAATATCATGTGTCAGCAGTAGTGTGGAAATCCTTCTATGTTGCACAACTTATAAACAAAGGTATGGCATCTAAGTCGAAGGAAGTCAATGTTCAACTGTATTTGATATTCATCAGACCTGTCATTGAGTACAATGCCCCCTTTGATATATACCTAACCAGATATATCCAACAATTGGAACATCCACAGAGGTTTCTCACTAAAAAAATACAGGGCCTAAGTAAAATGTCCTCTGCAGACCACCTGAAGGCTCTATCTCTGTATTCTGTCTCCTACAGGCTTTTGAGGGGAGATCTGTGCCTGAAATACAGGACATTGTCAGACCCCACTTTGATGGACCTCCTGCTTATCCACAAAACAAGCAGTACCAGCATTACCCATTCTAATGATTTCAACCTTCCTTGCGATATAAATAGGACTTGCTGGAGAGACAGGTATGTATAGCAGAAATTACCCCATCTCTGGAACAGGATCCCCATCCATGTGAAGCAGATTTCCTCCCTAACCCAATTCAAATGCAACCTGGACAATTGGATGGAGAACAGGAAATTCATCCCTGGTTTGGCACCTATATCTATAATGGATGCAGGCAACATGTAAATGGTTCATCTCCCAGGCCCTAGCTTGTGAAAGTTCCATCTCCCAAACTCCTGCTTAGACTTATCAAGGGTATCAGAACTTGTCAGAGATTTGGAATGCATAGCTAGGCTTGAAAGGCCCTTGTGGTCATCAGCATAGTAAACACTTATGAACCTATAAACTTATGAACCTATGGAAAGAAGAGAATCCAGAGGTATTGAGCCTTTACTTAACCAGCAAGCAAGGTTGATTGCAGTACAAATCCACCATTTACTGACCTCACACACGGTTCAAACACATTACGGAATACTGGGGGAATTCATGGTAATGGTTCACCTGTTTTAAACAATTGGTTGAATTCTCATATTAGCCTTGGTGGAACACTGCAAATGGACAGCTCTACACTAGTTGATAAATTAAGTTAGTAAATTAAGTTAGTATGACTATAAGCTTTTAAAAATTAAAAAATTGCAACTTGAAAACATTTATTTTTCTAAATGTATAAGGGCTAATATTCTGCCAAAAGGGATTTATTTGTGGCGTTTTCCAACTGGTTTGGTGTTAGACTCACAACTTCATAAAGATTTACTCACACTCTTTGACTGGCATGGGTGTGAGTATATGCACTTACTGATTAAATATAACAATGAGTGTTGAATTGATTGCTGATATTAATTTATTGGACAATTTAACTGTGAATGATTTGCAATATGAGTCCTACAAATTAGGACACGTGCATATTTTTAAGAGGATTGATGCACAGATTCAAGTAATTCACAACAATAAAAGCAAGAAGTTGGAGGGTGATAGAAGGGATTATAACAAAGGCTTATCGCATTCCCCTGAATTCACAAATTTAGGCTACTAGGTTCAATGGTAACCATAATCATCAGCAAGAAGAATTGCGGGTGAGAAGAGGGGTTGAATCTATTGAAAATGCAAATACCAGTGGCGATAATATCATTTTTTTAGACCTGATATAATACCTAACCCTATGCAGACCTGAGAGAATAAGGGAGAAACAACAGAAGCAAACAAACCAGTGGAAGACTAGGAGTTATACCAAGGTGGCAGAACCTTATGGTCAGGAATTAGAACTGGTGGTAAATCAAGCAACTAATGACACCCATTTGAAACATTATTACTAATAGTACTGGTGATTTTAATGTATATACTTTTTCTTCATCTTCTAGCTCCTGTGCTGACCTTTTCACTAGAAGGCTTACTTTTTTTCACTAGAAGACTTACTTTTTTCATCCACTAGACATGCTGATATGCCATATATCCTTATGGAACTTAAACAATGTCAGAAAATTGAAAATTAACATCATTTTTTCAAAATGTTGCACTGACAAAACAAGAACCAAACCAAACAAATGAAAAACTTTAGTGGAGATCCAGGTGCCCAAAAAGACCAGTACCAACAGCCAAGAAATATTACCAAATGATTTATTAAAATCAACAAGCAGCAAAAATCACAAGTGGATAGTAGTTTAGCACTTTTGTCTAGGTAAAGACTTCTTGAAAACTGCTAGTACATCCATTATTTCACCTAAATACTCACAAAATCTACATGTGATCAAACCTACTAATGGAAGACCACTGTCGGCTTTCAGAAATTGTGTGAGAAACTGTTAAAATCAAAGATAAAAGCATGATAATACATGCATACAATAGCAATAGAATTCACTAAACAATAACAGCAGTACACAAATACAAATATATGTTCATAGGTTCATAGGTAGGTACTAGGCTATTGGCCCTAGGGCCCATATAAGCCTAGCCAAAAAGGTACCCTGGCTTTCGCCACCCAAGAAAATTATTTTCCTCTGCCCTTGTCAAGCAGAGCCACAGAAGTGATCCCAGGGGTGAATTTCCTATTTCCCATCCAATCATCAAGATTTTTCTTGAAGAGTACTAATGAGGAGCTCTGCTTGACATAGATAGGTAGTCTGTTCCAGAGTATGGGAAGTCTCTGGGACAGGAATCTATCCCTCCAGCATGTTCTGTTTATTGTGGTGACAAGGTTTTCATCCCTAGAGATGTAGCTCGGAGGGATTGGGATTTCTTTAAGTGGCACATATCCAACAGCTCTGGGTTTGACATTGCCTTGTATGTTAGGCAGAGATCTCCTCTGAGTAGGTGATATGTGACGGAGTACAGCTGGAGATTTTTGCGGCAGTCTGTGTAGGGCATCTGCTTGAGGCCTGCAATTCTCTATGTGAGGTATTAATGTGGCCTTTCCAGTTGATGTAGATGTCTTTTGAGGTACATACCAAAAGGGGCATTGTACTCTATAATGGGACTAATGAGTGATGAGCAGAGGGGAACAATGACCTCTTTTTTCTTGGATGAGAAACCTTTTGTGATGAAGTGTGACATGTAGAAGGATTTCCTGACTACTGTGGCGATGTGATTATCAAAGGAGAGACAACTGTCCACCTGTGTCCCAAGGTCTCTTATCACTCTTTCAATATTAGGTACACTACCGCCTATGTGGTAGTTCATGGGTACAGAGTTTTTACCAAAAGGGATGACAATGCACTTTTTGGCATTGAGCTTGAGGCCATGGCTTTGACAGCAGGCATCTTTCTCAGTGAGGCCCTTTTGTAGGATGTCCACATCATTAGGAGTTTCGATTATGGCTCCTAGTTTTCAGTCATCTGTGATCTTTTTTAGTCAAAGACCTTCTGTGTTAGCCTGTCTTTCAGAGAAGTAGATACCAAACAGGAGAGGGCACAGGACTGAACCCTGTGGTACTCCACTTGTCAATGGTCTGAAGTCGGATTTGGAGTCTGCTACTTTCACAGTGTGGGTTCTGTCATTGAGCCAGTTGGCAACCCATCTTGTGACATAGGGATTTATACCTAGTTTAGTGAGTTTATCTATAATTCCAGAGTGGGGGATGGTGTCAGAAGCCTTGGTGAGATCTAGAAAGGCTGTGTGAACCACCTTACCCTTGTCTACGGCTTTGGTTACTGCTTCAAAGAAGTTAATCAGGTTTAGGAGACATGATCTGCCTTTTACAAACCCAAACTGGGTGGGGTCTAGAGTTTGGAGATTACCAATGTCTTTGTTTATATGTTCCATGATGATACGTTCCATGGCCTTGCAGACCAGGCTCGTTGGGCTAATGGGGCAGTAGTTCCTGGGGTCTGTGGTGGCTCCCCCTTTCTGGAGTGAGATAACCATTCCTGTGTGCCATTCAGTGGGCACAAAGTCTGAGGTTATGATTCAACATAGTACTTAGGTGGGGTACCAGTTCATTCTGTAGTTCATGTAGAACGCAGCCTGGGATGTTGTTGAGTCCCATGGATGCTGTGTTCTTGGCTTTGGAGAGTGTGGTTTTTACCTGTGCAGCCATGATTACAGGAAATGTGCATTCTTTTAGTATAAAGATGGGCCCTTTAGGGGGTGAGAGGGGTAAAGTTAGCACTGAATCTATCTGCCAAGATGTTGGCAATATCATTTGGTTCTGTATACTTAGTGCCATTCTGCTGTAACTCAGAGCAGATCTGAGTGTTGCCATTGAGATTCTTGACATAGCTATTGAATGCTTTGTGTCTGTCTTTAGAATCAGTGGCAATTTTGTTTTTGTAACTAGTTTTGGAGGATGTTATGAGGGATCTCAGTTTTTACTGAAGATGACCAGGCAGTTCCTCCAATCATGGGATTTTACTCTTTTTTGCAGCAGTTTCTTTCTTCTGTTGTAGAGTTTGTTTATGGCAGGGGAACACCAGATTGGCTTCCCTTTTTTAGAGGATAGCATCTTCATTCCGTTAGGGATAGCATGATCCATGCACTCATGTAAGTGCTTATAAAGTGCATTTGTGTAGGATTCAGCAGTCATACCACTATTGTCCATCTGCATGGGTGTAGTGAAGTTTGCCACGTCTGTCTTAAGAAGTGTGAAGTTGGCTTTGAAGAATTTTTTTATGGTGGTTTCCCTAATGGGGGTTGGGGGCAGGGTGTGGATGTCTAGGGTAATTAGCTTGTGGTCAGATATAACTAATGAGGAATTGACCTCTGGTGTGGAACACCGGTCACCCAAGTTGGTAATGACCAGGTCTAGGATATTGCTGCCCCTGGTGGGGGTGTGGATAAGTTGATCCAAGGTGTTGGAATTTATGAATTTCAGAAAACGTTGATCAAAAGAGTTGGTACATGAGTAGTTTTCTCAGTTAATGGTGGGGTAGTTGAAATCTCCCATTATTAGGGTGTTGGGTTGTACCCTAATATTTTCTAGTGTATCAAGAAATGAGGAGTGGGAATCCTGGGCCATGGTGGGGGATCTGTAGCAAGCTACAATTTGGATTGCGGTCTTTCCCAGAGTTAGTTGCACTTGGATAATCTTGGATGCAGTATGCTGAGCAACTAGACTGGTGGTGTGGATATCCTTAATGAATATGGACACGCCTCCACCTTTAGTGTTTTAGCCTGGGTTAGGTGGCCGAAAGGTGTGGTATGAATTATAGCCTGTTAATGCAGGGGTGCTGTCTGGAGCCTTGAACCAGGTCTCTGTCACTGCACAGATGTTGATGTTCTCTATTTTAAGGAGTGCCTCGAGTGAGTGCATTTTGAGGTTTAGACTTCTAGCATTGAGTAGTATTACCCTCAGATATTGCTTCTTTGTACCTGTTATGGTGGTGAATTTGTCATTTGAACCTTGACTAAAAAGGCACTATAAGCCTGGCAAGAGCCTTAGCCATATCAGGAATCCCAAGGGCAACAGGTGCAGGCCATGTCTGGCAAAGCATTGTGGTCTGTTGATCATGTCATCCCAGCCAGACAGATACTGGATCCCCTTTGAATGACACCAGATGCTTAGCCAATTGTTGAAGTCAATCACTTTGTCCTTGTACTGCGGTATTATTCTGGGTGATGGCTGGATGCTACTCAGGGCTAAGGTCATACCTGCCTGGGCTACAAGATCAGAGAGCTCTTCCATGTCTCTTTTCATATAGACCAGGGAGGTACATCTAAGGTCATTCACATCAACATGGACAATAACAGAGTCATATTTGTATTTGTTGTAGAGTGACCTGAGTGTGTCAGTTATGTGGTGGATCCTGGCACCTGGCAGGCAGCTGACAGTAACTTTCTCCTTGTTTAGCCTGATGAGTGGAATATCACTGTGCCTGACTATAGAGTCACCTATGACTAGAATGTTGGGTACATTGTTATGCCTTATGGGCTGTGGTTGAGTGGCACACTGAATTTGTGGGCTATGTGTCATTTGGGTTGTGTTTGCGGTTGGAAGTTGCTTGTGTTTCTGCTTTGGAGATCTCTGTTGCTTGAGCAGATTTTTATTGATAGCCTCCGTGAATATAGGTGTGTGATTTGTGTTTCTATGTGTGTGTTTTGGTGGTGTAGGTTTTTTTTAAAGAATTTTATTAAATGATTATTAAAATGAACAAATATTTCCATGAAATTGTAACAATTTTTTCTTTAAAGTCAAAAATAAAAAATGAGAAAACCTTCTAATATATAAACAAAAGTAACTAAACTATGTTCAAAGACATTAATCATGCAAAAAAAGTCTTAATGCTACTGTAGGATTAATAAAAATCATCTGTTTACATAAATTAATAAACCATTTTCCTAGAAATTCATAAATGATATTCCATGAATTATATAATGTAGTATTCCTAGATGATCTAGATTTAATAGTTAACATTTCCAAATTACACATTTCAAGGACTATATTTTTAAATTCCAGAAATGTGGGTGCTGTATTAGATTTCCAATTCTTAGTGATTGTTTTTCTAGCTATAGATAGTATAGACCAAAGCAAAGGGTGCTTATTCTCTTTTAAACAATCAGGAACAGGAGTATTAAATAAAACAAGTGATTTAGATATAAAGAAATTATCAATAAAAATTGTTTGCAACAAATTATTGATATCATCCCAATTTTTTTTAAGTATATGCAATTATAAAACATATGAGACCCGTCTACATTCAATTCATTATTACATCTCCAACATGCTATATTCTTTTTAGAAAACATACTTATATTATAAGGGGTGATGAATGATCTATATAAAAATCTCCATGTGAATAATTTCCACTTTAAAGAAGAAGTAGTCATACTTGCTGACTGTAAAATGTTCAATTTGTCTTTCTCAGAGGGGGGATTATTATTAATTAAAGAAAAATATTTCCAATAATTATTTGATTGTGTGAATAAATCACTTTTAATTGCCTATAAATATTTGATAACTTGCTTTTAGCAGGAGATTTATGCAAAACTGATAAAATCATATACTGTATTAGTTTAGGAATTGTTTTCCTAGTTGTAGGAAACATAAGATCTAGTTTATTTAATACATATTGCCTGGCTTCTTGAAGTTCTAACCATAAAAATGTATCAAGTTTATACTCTTCCAAGAGTGAACTATTGGATTTTAACTCATTATTTCATCATTTGGTGCCAAAATATTAAGTGTTTTTGCTGAAATATAAACATTTTTGTATAATCTGAAGAGGAAATGGTTCTGTGTGTGTAGGGTATAAGGAAGAGTAAAAAAAGCCAATTCTTATAGATATTATATTTAAATATATACTTTTTAAATGATTTTAAGAGAAAAATTATATGCTTAGAGTTAAAATTAAGAGAAGAAAATTCAGAAATATAATCCGTTACCCTCCAAATAAAGGGATTACTGATTATATTTAGCTTATAGGAACTGTTCATATCTTTTGTATTTTGTGACAATACTTCTATAAACTCTTTCCACTTAGCATTGTATTCCACATCAATAAGATGAGAGATTGTATTAAATACTGATGAAATTGAATACATTTCTAAATTTGGTAAGGCTATGCCACCATTATTCCAATTATTCATATGGTATGTTAATGCAATCCTTGGCTTATTTGGTAAACACAAAAATTTCTGAATCATTGAATTACATTTTATAATTATTTGGTAAGAAGGAGGTATAGATAAAGATTGAATTATATATAAGATTTTGTGGAGAAGTATCATCTTTATTATTAAAAGTTTATCATCCATAGAAAAGAGTAATTTGTTCCATTTATTTATTAAATTTTCTATACTTAATAGACTTTTATTGTAATTTATTTGAATGGTATCCTTAATATTGTTAGTAATAATTATTCCTAAATATACTATTTGTTGAGATTGAGCTATACACTCATTATATTCATCAGGTAGATTGTATTTTTTGAACCTGTTAAAATAATGTGTGTTTTATTATTATTAAAAGTAAGGCCGGAGTTTTTTTGAAAATATTCCATGTTTTTAAAAAGTTTTTGTATAGATTCACTACTACTCCCAAGAGTGATCAATATGTCGTCTGCAAACATTTGTATTGTAGATGACACAGTGGGGCTTAATTTGTATCCTTCAATAGCTGTATCATGTCTTATTAAATTTGCCCATGGTTCCATAACTAATGAAAATAAAAGAGGGGATAAAGGACACCCTTGCTTAGTACCTTTTATTATTGGTATATTTTGAGATATACTAGTACCAGTTTTAACATAAGCTTGGCTACTAATATATAGCTGAGTAATAAGATTGATAAAATTATTGGAGAAATTTAATTCCTTTAATAGATTGAACAAAAACTGAGTCAAAGGCACAATTTATAGCTAGACTAACTAGGGTTAAATTTTTTTAAAGATTTTTCACTGAATCAATTAAAGTTAATATTCTTTTAATGTTATCATATGAAGTTCTATTTACTATAAACCCCGTTTGATCACTATCAACTAAATTGGGAAAAAGTGTCTTAAGCCTTTCTGCATAAATGGACATAAATATTTTATAATCAGTGTTTAATAGGGAAATGGGTCTAAGGAGGAACACGTAGAGGAGTCTTTATTAATTTTTAATATAGGAGAAATAAAAGTGTATTTCCAAGAAGATGGAATTATCTTTTTGTCCTGAACATGGTTAAATACTTTGTAAAGCAGTTTTAGAGCATTTCTAGGTAGTAATTTGTAAATTTCAGGAATGATGCCGTCATTACCTGGTGCTTTGTTTTGCTTTAGTTTGGTAATGTGAGTTTGGAGTTCTTTGAAAGATATTTGTTGTTTATCAATAGAAATCCCTTGTTCCTCTGAAAGTCTTATTTTAGTGTATATATTAATAAATGTTTTTATTTCCTCTTTAGAGTTAATTGCAGTAGATGTCTGGTTAATGTTTATAAAAATTTCTCTAAATTCAACTAATATATTATGAAGTTCCGATAACATTTTTCCCTTTTTAGGGGAGAATATTTCATTAATATGATTAAATTTATTTAATCTTTTTGTTTTATTAGCAAGACTTTTTAAGGATTTAGGGTTAGAAGAGAAATTAGTAAACTTGAATTTTTCTATATTGATCATAGTTTTATGTTTTAATATTTCTAAGTATTTATTATTTAACATATTTATTTCTTTCCTTTTATCTGATATATCTTTATCACCCATATTACTAAGTTTCAAGTATAATTTACATTGTATATCCTGCAGCTCTTTATTCCAAGCTTTCTTTTTTTTGTTGTACCAATTAATTATCCTACCATATAGATAAGCTTTTAGGGCATCCCATATGTAAATGTCTGATATATCATTCGTATTGTTAACTTCTAAAAAATGTTGTACTTCTGTAGAAATGAAATCATTAAAATCTTTTAATTTTGTAATATAAGCTGGGGTCCTTTTTATATGAATATTAAAAATTGGATTGACTACCAATTCAAAAATTATGGAATTATGATCTGATAGAGGACATGAAATCACTACTGATTTGTTTAAGGAATCTGCTAAATTATTAGAGATAAAAACTCTATCTATCCTCGAGTATTTGCTATGTCTATGGGAAAAAAAGGTGTAAAACAAAGAAGTAGTATCTGCAAAGTAATTAATGTCTTTCACAAAATAAGTGTCTGAAAAGTCTTTTAATAATTTAGATGATGTAGATATTCTTCTCTTCCCGTTAGTACTGGAGTCTTTGTAATCTAGAATACAATTGAAATCTCCTGCCAAAACAATGTTCCCTTTAGAGAATAGTACAATTTGATCTAGATGCTGTTTCACTGTGTTTGTCCCTATCCCTGGGATCCAATATATGTTGATCAATGTGCAAATTTTACTGTTTAGCTCTATGGTGACTGCACAAAACATCCCTTTATTATCCTTATATATATCTATTATTTTAGGAAAAGGCATTATGTTGTTCCATAGGATAGCTACTCCTCTCTTTTTCTTTGTATGTTTGGAACTTACTAAAATCTTATATGTTTTAGAGTCAAGCCTGAATATATCATCTGTTAATAAGTGGGTTTCTTGCAAAAATACTAACTGGGATTTATGTAACTTAAGATATTTAATTAAACTCCTCCTTTTATTAGGATTATTTAAACCATTAATGTTGACTGATATACCTTTTAGTGTAGTCATTGAAAATCAAATGATGTAAATATAAACGTACTGCTCTAAGAAATACACAAGAATATATCCTATAGGAATACTATTATGATCATTAGAACAAACATTGTGTAAAATTATCAAATTCTTAACATTAAAGTTGTTTCCTACTACATAAGAAATGAACGTCTGAAAAGTTATCAGAAAATATTTATAACAAAAAAAGCAGCACCCAATCAGCACCTGCCTAAATGTTTATAGTCATAACTATAAGAATAAGGCTTCTAATCAATGCCATAAAATTATCTTGCAGATCAATTATTATAAAAAAACATATTCTAATAACTACTAAAGTTGATCAAATTTGAGCAAAAAACAAAAGAAAACCAACAGTGAAGTTATTGCATGGGAAATTCACTGTGTATCTACTTATATAATAACAAAATCTTCTATAAATTATATGACCTAATAACATCTATGTGATTACAGATAACAGCTTATTTAATATGTTAGATATACTCATTTTGATGAATAGGAGTTTTGTTCCATTTGTTTAACATAACATCAAATAATTCATTTTTGTGTGAGCAAAATATATAGATATAATGATGTATCAATTAGTAAATTAATGACTGCTACATCTAAAGAATAATGTACAAAGTTTCCTTACATATGTTAGTAAGTTATTGAGAACTGCTATAAACTATTAGTTCACTATTCTGTTTTTAAATAATCACATTTTGACTAGAACCTTAAAAAAACTATGGCAGTCTTTTATTTCAGAAATATGGGTAGTAAAGGCTGAAGTGTGATATATAGTACTGCCATAGGTGGTCTGCTAAATGAAACAGAGCTGTAAGTGAATCACCTAGGGGCCTTCAGTAACCACTAACATTGGCAGCTGATAAACATGTTGCTAATAAATGTGATTTTAGTAGCTATCAACTGGCATACTGATTGTCCTGAAAGAAATGAACACTGCATTTCTCTGCCAGAAGCCAAGTATAGTGATTGCACGTCAAGAAAGTATAACCAGCACCATCCTGATAGTTTTCCCATGGCCAAACATCCCAGTAGTGCAGTTTCTCATAGAAGTGTGACTCATAAACCTTAAAAGTCTGATCTTCCACTCATTGTATTGATTTGAGCTACCCCAAAATGTCAGTCACAATAATTGAGAACTAGTGAATAGTCATATTAGTTCAAGGAAGCAAGGTGCTTAGATAACTCCTGTGAATTATGTAAAGGCCTTATTTAAATACAATGAGCTTTTTGTTATTTAATTATAGCTTGTTCTATCCTTGGAGTTTGAAATGCTGTTTAAGCTGAGAATGTTCTATATGGGACACTTTTTTCCCCCCCATCATTTATGACTAGAGGCTGAATTCTGTGATGACTCATTAAATAAACACTTATAAAAATCCAGCTTCATTAACAAAACAAAAAATGAAAAGTTCACAATTTCTAATGGGAAACAGATCTATTTCCCTATAGTAGATATTTACCCTTTTCCTGGAGTTTTTGTCTTGCTTTTTTTGGTCCATGACATTTCCATAGGGAGTCATCAACAATACATTTGGCACTCAAATACACTTATGCTGTACATATAATAACCAAGTGTATGTAATATACCTGCTGAACATATGAAATAGCTATGACATCCTAATACACATATGCTGTATATTTAATGCACCTGTCCTTGCAATATTAATGCTGCCTGTGAGGTATATCTCTATCAGCCTATTACACAAATGCTATATATTTAATGTCCACATGGATGTAATGCATTAGCTGCATTTATAAAACATCTGAGATATCCTTTTATATACATCTATACATTTAGCATTTTGCTTAATGCTTCATGAATAGTTTCTCTGCAAGTCATTAGTTATAAAAATATACATGCACCACAAATATTTGAACAGCTTGCTGCGTTATTAAATCTTTCAGATATGTATGAATCACATCAAGTACTTCTCATCAATTTAGAGGCACCCTTGTCATACACAAAGCAGATATTCTATGAGATTACTAGACATATATAAATACACAAGGCTAATGAACACCTATGATGTTCAGAAACATGTATTTAGACTAAGTGCATAATATAACCCCGATTTATCTAAAAAAGTTTGTATAGAATGTCTTACAATTAGAAGAAGGTAATAATCTACTTGTATCCTCTTTCCATATGCTATATATGGTATCATATTTGGATCATTATCTTCCCACTGAGGTTCAGAAGATTAATTACTTCTGACACCTTCACGATGACATTTCAAGAAAGCTCCAAGCTTTTCACCTGCAATGGATACCAAAGTCTCAAGCCCATCATGAAGTTAAACCTTTCAAAGTTCCGGCGGGAAACAGTAAGTAAAAAATTAATTAACTGTATGTATGGCAATGTCTTGAGACTCTTTCTGTACTGAGAAAGATGGAAAAGTTTTGCATACACAGCACAAAGCAATGACAACTACCAAACAAAGCTTCACTATACCACCAATCAAATTCTCTGGTTAAACTCCGACCAAAGTACACAGGCACTAAAACATTCAACTTAATACAAACAACACTACAAATATCACTAGAGTGCAACAGCATCAAACCAGAGCCTTCAAATAAATGTATCAGCAGCTCAGAAATGACAACATTCCTATACCATTATTCCAGCCACATTTTTACTCGCATCCCGGGTCAGATGTATAATCACAAGTACAGCAAGTCTGTAACTAAATATCGGGTTATCATACAAGTTTCCCATAGCTAACAAATAACCATACATCGTCTAGAAAACAAATACAGCAATTTAACTGAAGAAAAGTTTTCAACCACTGTAAAATCCAAAATCAAAATACACAAACACACTTCCTAATAATAAGCACCATAACAAAATATCCGGAAGTGTAGATATCTGTGTTAGAAGGTTCATTGCATCCGTGGAATTCAAACCAATAAATAGTAACATATTTGATCTTAAATACACAGTACAAAAAAAAAATCCCAATAAATGACTATTCAACAAATCAAAAAGAACTACTATATAGTTAACTAAACTACAATATATTAAATACAATACCAAAAGCTCACCTGGATATCCGGTTTCATTTCCCCAACTGAGTGAATCAAGTGCAAATATGTAATTTGTTATGATTCATCTTTTGATTTTTTTCTTAGGGTCAAATGTTGTCCAAGTGTTATTCTCAGCATTTCTTTTAAGACTAGGACTAGCCCACTCCACTTCATCTGTTTTATCCAGAATGTTATTGGTTTTTATATATGTAATTGCAGTGTCTAGGTCTTCAAAAATCTTGAAACCATCTTGATAGAATATTTTCATTCTTGCAGGAAAAAGCAAATGGGTTTTTATTTATTCTTTTTTAGTTCTCTAACTAAAGGCAAGAAGATTTTCCTTTTTGATAATACTGAAGAAGAATAGTCATTATCGAAGCATATAATATTGTCCTTCAGTTTGAATGGGGATTTTGCCCATGCAGTCTTTAATACCATTTCCTGATCGTGGGCTGACAGGAACTTTACAATAACAGATTTAGTGGAATTACTATTGGTGTTTTTAGATGTTACCATTGATCTATGGGCTCTTTCAATACCATATGAAAGAGCCTCTGGATGTTCTAGGACTTCAGGCAACCAGTAAGATAAAAAATTTCTCCATATTATTTCCCTCTATGTTATCCGGCAAGCCAAAAATTCTACCATTATTCCTACGGGACCTATTCTCAAGGTCATCAATCTTTGTCTGAAGAAGAGAATTTTGTTTTAACAGGAATTCAACATTATGTTCACTTTCTTGAATTCTGTTGTCCATATCACTTAATGCAGTTTCCATTCCAGAAATCTGTTTCCTTTGTTGCAATAAATCTTCATGTAGAATGTCCATTTGGTGAGTACACTTTTCTTCAAAAATTTCAGTTTTTATATCCATTTTGTCTATTTTAACATTTAGTTCTTGAATAGTAGTTAGTAATGACTGTAGTTCTTTTCTGATAGTTGTCTCTTGATGAGAAGATTTAGTGACGCTCATCATGTTCTTTTGCTGCAGTACTTCCAGGTGTAATTTTGACAGGAAAAATTAAAATCTACTTAAAACTTTTTATATACTACCCTAATATATATTTTAAAGAGTTAATAAAAATAAAAAATACTATTATTAGAGAAGTTTTTATCAATATTTCCTGTCAATAAAGTTCTGTAGAGGCAGAGCTGATAAGAAAAGCTGCTACTCTGTGCTCATCGTGGCCATGCCCCCCAGTGGTGTAGGTTTTGAGGGACTATGTGATGAGTGTGGTGTGGTGGAAGAGTTTACTTGACTGTCTAGTCCAGTCTTGGGTGAAGAGAGCTTTGTTTCCAGTTAGGCTGTATAAGTGCATCTCTCACAGGTTGTAGTGTTGGGTGGTAGGAGGAGAGGGTTGTCTGTGTACATGAGGCAATTGCTGCATTGCCCCAAGATGCCCAGATTCATCAGGTAGACAGGAGAAAGCACTGAGAGCTGCCCCTTAGACATGCCTGGATAGGTGCTTATTTATTAAGTACTAAAAACTGTTTTCCTCTAGACAAGTGAGGAAAGTTGAGTGCTATAGTAATTTCTAGCTTATTTATTGTTTACAATGAGTTCTGAACAAGTGCTGAGCTCAAAGAAACAGATTTGAGTGCTAAAACTAAAAAAACTGGCTAGTTCTAAGGGAAAATTAGAAGAGCAGACTTTATGGTGCCGGGAATACTTTAACCCAAGCTAAGCAGCGATGCATAAAGTGTATTTTTTTTTATATAACAGCAGCAAATGAGCAAATTAAAATCCAAGATACAAGCTTGATAATACATGCATACAATATTTATTTATTTATTTATTTATTTGCAGTTGGTTTACCAGGATAGTCCATTGGGCCAAAAGAACCCGTTTTCAATGGAGTCCTGGGGAGAAAAGCTCCGATATAGACAAAATTAGGTACATACAATAACTACAAGATAATTATACAGAGTAGAGATAAAACATTAATACATTTAGGCTTAAATTTGAGAAACATTCAAAAGATGGGGAGAAAAGCTCCGATATAGACAAAATTAGGTACGTACAATAACTACAAGATAATTATACAGAGTAGAGATAAAACATTAATACATTTAGGCTTAAATTTGAGAAACATTCAAAAAATAAAAACAGTATTGAGATATGCCTTCAGAGAAGTTGTTGAGGAAGAAACACAGAATTTCATTATTAAATAACTATTGTGAGGGAACATAAGCTTTAATAGGATGAGTTATGTGTCATAAGTGTGAGGGGGATGGAATATTATAGATCTATGAGGGGAGGGAGCAAGAACAATCCCATTGGGATCTTAGATATATATGAAGTGATTTTTTGAACATGAATTTGTTAGTGATAGTATGAATGGATGGAGGAAGTGTGTTCCAGAGATGGGCAAGGTTAAAAGATAGTAAGTGTTTGCCTGGGGGATGACATGGTTTGTGTACTACTAATAGGTTTTGATTGTTAGACCTTAGGACTCTGTTTGGTAGGTGCATTTTGAAGGCAGAAGACAGGGAGGGACAAAGAGAAGGGCTGAGAATGAGCTTATGAGCGAAAGTCAGCTGAATATATGTGAGCTGATTTGGTAATTCAAGCCAATTTAATTTTTGAAGAGAAGAACAATGGTGGGTAGAGGACCTGTGGCTGTTGGCGAATTTGGCTATTTTGTTATAGCAAGAAGAAAGCTGTTTTTTTAGGGAGGCCTGAAGATTAGTCAGTAATGGAGCCCCATAGAGAAGGGAGGGGATGAGAAAAGAGGAAGCGAGTGTAATTTTGGAGGAGCTTGTAAGGTATTGGTTCTGACGGTAGAGCATACCTAGTTTTGATGGGTTTTAATATTTAGTAGTAGATGGGAATTGTAACTAAGCCGATTGTCAATTAGTACACCTAGTAGCTTAGTTTCAGACACAAGTTCTAGGGGTGAGTTATTTAGGCTGGTAATTGAGAAGGAGTTGGTATTGAAGGAGGTAGATTTGGAAGGGGTGAATACCATAAGTTTTGTTTTGGAGGCATTGAGTGCTAAGTGGTTTATTTTCATCCAATGTTCAGTTATTGAAAAGGCTTGCTGAGTAAGTTTTTGGAGCAGTGAGGGGGAGGTGGCAGAGCAGATAATGGTGGAATCATCTGTATATTGGATGATGTTTGCAAATGGGATAGATTTATGAAAGTCATTGACAAATATATTGAAGAGGAGGGGGCCAAGAATAGATCCTTGGGGAACTCCAGTGGGGGTACTAAGGAATGGGGAAGTGGCCTTCTTCCATATAACTGCTTGGTGTCTATTTGACAGATAGCTAGAAAACCAATTTATGGAAGAGGGAGAGAGGTTAAGTTTTGACAGTTTAGTTAAAAGCAGATTGTGTGAGATGGTGTCAAAGGCCTTGGATAGGTCAAGAAGTAGTGTAGAGACAATGTGGCCAGAATCACGTGCAATATCGACAGTCTCAAGAAAGGATAAGAGGGCAGTCATAGTACTGTGGTTTGGCCTGAATCTATGTTGAGTAGGGGTTAGCAGGTTGTTATCTAAGAGATGTGGCAAGAGTTGGAGGTGAATACACTTTTCCAGAAGTTTAGAAATGGGGGATAGAATAGCAATAGGACGAAAATTATTGACGTTGCAATTGTTGCCTCCTTTATGCAGGGGGATAATGAATGCTTGCTTCCACAGTTGAGGCACAGTGCATTCATGGATGGAACGGTTTATTAGAATGCTAATAGGATAGGCAATGGCATCTGCAGCTATGTGTAGGAAATAAGAGGGAATGTTATCAGGGGCATTAGTACACGGCTATAGTTTCTGGAGGAGTTTCTTAATAGTGGTAGTAGGTATAGGTTTTAAAGAGAATAGAGAGGGAAGTAGAGAGGGAGAATATGAGGAGGGTTCAGTTGGCAGGGAAGTAAGAGTAGTGGAAGAGGTGGAAGATGGGCTGTGTGAAGTAGAAATGGGGTTAGGGTTGATTATGGTAGGAGGAGGGGGTGTGTTAGTTGGCGAGGGGGAGCATGAGAAGGAGGAGGTGAGTTTGCTAATAGAGTCAATGAAAAAGGAGTTGAACTGAATAGCTAAGTCAAGTCTTGGATGTTTGGGTCTGGGGTTGGGGTGTGTGATTTGCTGGGGTTGAGGAGGGTGGAAATCCCTTCCAGAATCTTTGGGGTTAGTTTTATTATTGTTCTGGAGTGTGAAGAAGTATGTTTGTCTATCAGAGGTTATTAGCTTTTTACTTTATTCGAAGGGTTTTATATGCAATATGTTTGTCTGGTGTCTTGTTTCTCAGATAGAGTCCCCAGGCTTTGTCTCTAAGCCGCATGGTAGAGAGTAGTTTTGGTTAGCCAGGGGCTGAGTTTGTTTTATTCTTTTGTTAGAGGGGCTTGGGAATCAAGTATTCCTAGAAATGTGGAGTTAAAGTGGGCAACTGCTTCTTCTAGGGCAGTGTCTTCAAATTGTTCAATTAATTGCTTTCAGGGAATCTATGAAAATTGAAGGGTTAAAGCTTTTGTCATTGGGGTAGTGATGTAGTTGTGGGTGCGATTAGAGATGCAGAGTCGGTGGGTGAAAGTGGGCAGATGATCACCAAGAGGGTCGGGAAGGGTACCGCTGCTTGAAAAATAGTGGGGGTGTGACACTAGAACCCAGTCAAGGATGGTGCCACTGGAGGGGTCTTTAGAAGGGTGAGTTATGGTGTTGATTAGCTGGGAGAAGTTATATAGATTGATGTTAAGAGGGTTGGTTGGAGACTGGATGGAGGCCCAGTTAATATTGATATCTCCTAGAATTATGGTTTCATTGCTAATATTGTCAGAGAGCCAAGAGAGGATATTTTCAAGTGTTGAAATATTGTCCCCTGGTGGGATGTAGAGGGATGCTAGGCAAATGTGTTTGTGCTTATTAACTTGAAGGAGAGAGAGGAGTAATTCAGCATTGTTAAATGTGGGGGTAGGTTTGTTATATGGGGTAACTAGCAAGGAAGAGGAGTAAAGGAGGGCAACTCCACCGCCTTTCTTTTGGGTCCTGTCTTTTCTAATGATTGAGTAGCTGGGTGGAGTTATTTCAGAGTCTTTTATGGAGGGCTTTAACCAAGTTTCTGAAATAGATAGTATATCAGGTTTGTTATGTGTGAGCCATGCATGGAGGGTAGGGACTTTATTCACTATACTTTGTGAGTTTAGAGAAGTAAAGAATATAGGCTTGTGTGAGGAGGAAGAGGAGGAGGGGCCGGGGTTGGGATGGATATCACCAGATAAAAGGCAGATAAAGAGATGGAAGATGGGGTTTGAAAGATATGTAGCAATATAATTCACTAATGAATAACAACATTTTACAAATACAAATATATGTTAAACTCAAGAATGTAAATTAAAACAAATTACGTGTAAACGTCAGAACATTTAAACAACATTGTATCTCTAATAATCACCCCTCAAGATTCTTTAACTTGAAAATGGGGATGATGGAACTATTTTCATTAAGGCCTGGGGGAAATAAAGCATCACATGTAAGAATCCATTTGATTTTTTTTTATTTAAATGATCCTCAGTGTAGAAACCCCTTGGATTACTGTCCATGTGGTCAGTCACCACAAACTTAAAAAAATGTCCATCACAAGACGAGATGCGTCTTTAAAGGGCATTTGTAGACCTTTCTCTCCTAATGTCATTTAAATGTTCATAAATTCTCTCCTTTAACATCCTTTTCAAATTCCTATCTCCACTATGACAGTTGGCAACCTCCTTTTCAAAAAAGAGCAGTAGTGAAAGGGCAATTTGTACGATTACATGAATGATCACAGTTGATGATAGTTTTTGGGATGAATGTGCACTTTTGAAAGAAATGTTCCAGAAGAGGGGTTATCTGACCAGTTTTATAGATAACGTAATGGTGGAAGTTATGAACAAAAGAGAATGGAAACATTTTATCCCAATTCTGGGCAACACGGAAGGAATGATTATGGGATATGATCCTAATGCGTATATAAATACCAATTTTAGTGTGGTAAATACTGATGAACAATCAAACTAGTTCAGGAGGTCATTCATCACTATGTACACAATGGACAGTAATTGTATTTAACACATACTTGAAAAAAGTGGTCTATTTTAACAGATGATAAATACCTCAAGGAGAATATGGGGCAGAGACTACTTGCTATTTATAAGAGGTGGAGAAACTTAAAAGGCAACCTGGAAACAGAAAATAAATTAGGGAATAGTTTTATGGGTATGAAAAAATGTGGCCATTGTGTATATTACAAATACAAAGTTATAATTAACAGTATATGTATTAACATTTTAGGTAATTTTAATTATGAAACAAAAGGTGTGGTTTATGTGTAGCTCACAATCTGGGTTAAAGGAAAAGCAGAACATAAATTAAAAGAAAAAATATACAAACAGCTGAAAAAAATGAAGAAAAAGAAAGAAACCAATGCTCTTTATAAACATGTACAGGTTAAACCAGGAAATGATTCTGAGTTTATTATACTTGAAAAAATACCACCAAATAAGAGAGCAGGACCATGGAGTCTCATTCTAGAGAAAAGAGAGGTGTACTGGCAGTTGCAATTTTGTGCAAACTGCTGGCCAGGGTTAAATAATCAGGTACTGATATCTTGATTTTGAAGTATAAAACACTGATAAGATAAGATTATATATACCTGTGCATAGTAATGTTTTTTGTATATTTATAGACATATTTATCACATGTACATTTACATATATATCATTTATTTACAAACTGTTTTACTATTTAAATATTTATTTATTTAATGTTTGAGTAGTAATATTAAGAAGGTGATTTTTAAGGAAGTTTTCCAGGATTCCTACATAGTTTAACATAATGTGTTATATGGTGTGTTGATTATATTTGGAGTAACATCTCATTTAGGCACTGAATTTTCCTCTGTGTTTCAAAACTATGTTACTGGTGTTTTTATCAGATACTGATGCTTTAAATAATATGTTCGAGGTGGAAGTGTGTTTCATCATCTGACTAAATTGACCATTGACTGACATTTGGACATGCTAGAGTAATAGGGAAACTGAATTTAAGACGGACCAATAGAGGACAGGGTAATTGTACAGAGTATAAGAGTAAGTAGTGCTTATGGTTTAATAGTGCTAACTTGTAGAATTACTTAATTGGACCAGTGAAGGGCCTTAGAATGAGAATATGGTGTTTAAATTGAGAGATAGAGCAGTTCTAAGGGAAAAAGTGAAGAGCAGACTTTGTGGAGCCAGGAATAGTTTAAACCCAATTTGGCGGCATTGCCCGCTGTTGCGCTATGCACAAAAACGCGCAAAACCGCACAAAAGAGGGTTTTAAGAGAGGAAGAGGAAGGGGTTTTGGAATTGACCCAAAATGGCCAATAAAACTACAGTTTCAAGTCAGTAAAATAAACAGAGGAAATGGTTTCCTCTCCAGTCCAGCTGGTGAATCTGGGAATTTTGAGGCAATGTCACAACTGTCTCATGTACATGGACAACCCTCTCCTCCTCCAAACAGGTTCAAATATATGTGAGAGATGCAACTATTTAGCCAAACTGGAGGCTGAGCTCTCTCATCTCAAAACTGGTGTAACCAGTCAGGAGGAGAAGGTAACCTCACACTACACAATTCAAGTATCACATAGTCCCACCACATCAGCGAACCAAACACGTAAATACACAAAAACATACTCGGAGGCTCTAAATAAAAATCTACCTAAGCAACAGAGACCTCCAAAGCAGACATCCAAGCAAACGCTACCTCAAAACAAACACACACAACACATAACCCATAAAGTCAGTGTGCCAAGCAGCCACAGCCCTTAAGGGAAAATTAGAAGAGCAGACTTTATGGCACCGGGAATACTTTAACCCAAGCTAAGCAGCGATGCATAAAGTGTATTTTTTTATATAACAGTAGCAAATGAGCAAATTAAAATCCAAGATACAAGCTTGATAATACATGCATACAATAGCAATATAATTCACTAATGAATAACAGCATTTTACAAATACAAATATATGTTAAACTCAAGAATGTAAATTAAAACAAATTATGTGTAAACGCCAGAACATTTAAATGACATTGTATCTTTAATAATCACCCCTCAAGATTCTTTAACTTGAACATGGGGATGATGGAACTATTTTCATTAAGGCCTGGGGGAAATAAAGCATCACATGTAAGAATCCATTTGATTTTTTTTTTATTTAAATGATCCTCAGTGTAGAAACCCCTTGGATCACTGTCCATGCGGTCAGTCACCACAAACTTGAAAAAATGTCCATCACAAGATGAGATGTGTCTTTAAAGAGCATTAGTAGACCTTTCTCTCCTAATGTCATTTAAATGTTCATAAATTCTCTCCTTTAACATCCTTTTCAAATTCCTATCTCCAGTATGACAGTTGGCAACCTCCTTTTCAAAAAAGAGCAGTAGTGAAAGGGCAATTTGTACGACTACATGAATGATCACAGTTGATGATAGTTTTTGGGATGAATGTGCACTTTTGAAAGAAATGTTCCAGAAGAGGGGTTATCTGACCAGTTTTATAGATAACGTAATGGTGGAAGTTATGAACAAAGGAGAATGGAAACATTTTATCCCAATTCTAGGCAATACGGAAGGAATGATTATGGGATATGATCCTAATACATATATAAATACCAATTTTAGTGTGGTAAATACTGACGAACAATCAAACTAGTTCAGGAGGTCATTCATCACTATGTACACAATGGACAGTAATTGTATTTAACACATACTTGAAAAAAGTGGTCTATTTTAACAGATGATAAATACCTCAAGGAGAATATGGGGCAGAGACTACTTGCTATTTATAAGAGGTGGAGAAACTTAAAAGGCAACCTGGAAACAGAAAATAAATTAGGGAATAATTTTATGGGTATGAAAAAATGTGGCCATTGTGTATATTACAAATACATCCGTGTGAATGACCAAGTTATAATTAACAGTATATGTATTAACATTTTAAGTAATTTTAATTGTGAAAAAAAAGGTGTGGTTTATGTGTAGCTCACATTCTGGGTTAAAGAAAAAGCAGAACATAAATTAATCGAAAAAATATACGAACAGCTAAAAAAAATTAAGAAAAAGAAAGAAACCAATACCTTTTACAAACATGTACAGGTTAACCCAGGAAATGATTCTGAGTTTATTATACTTGGAAAAATACCACCCAATAAGAGAGCAGGACCATGGAGTCTCATTCTAGAGAAAAGAGAGGTGTACTGGCAGTTGCAATTTTGTGCAAACTGCTGGCCAGGGTTAAATAATCAGGTACTGATATCTTGATTTTGAAGTATAAAACACTGATAAGATAAGATTATATATACCTGTGCATAGTAATGTTTTTAATGTTTTTTGTATATTTATAGACATATTTATCACATGTACATTTACATATATATCATTTATTTATAAACTGTTTTACTATTTAAATATTTATTTATTTAATGTTTGAGTACTAATATTAAGAAGGTGATTTTTAAGGAAGTTTTCCAGGATCCCTACATAGTTTAACATAATATATTATATGGTGTGTTGATTATATTTGGAGTAATATCTCATTTAGGCACTGAATTTTCCTCTATGTTTCAAAGTTATGCTACTGGTGTTTTTATCAGATACTGATGCTTTAAATAATATGTTCGAGGTGGAGGTGTGTTTTATCATGAGACTAAATTTGTTCATTCAGTTCATGGTTTATATAAAAAGGCTTTGTTCTGTCGTAAACCTATCTGAAGAAGTTTTCAATTTTAATAAACAAAAGCATTTATATTTGTATGGTCTTATTTTATTTTGTGTATTAAAAATTTCATTCAGTACGAGTTCCAAGCCTGAGCATTCCTTTTGTGGTTTCAGAGTTACACAATCAAATGTGCATAGAAGTGAAAAACACTAAAACATCCCACCAAACTAATGACCCTAACAACTCTGACACCCTAAAAGCTCCATAATATATCCATAAAGCTAATGTCACCTATAAGTTGTAGTCAGAGGAATCTCCATCTACCAGTACCAATCCCCACATCAAAACCTTTAAAACCTATCTGGTTAATGGCTATCGTGCCTTAGTCTTCACACTATCAAGCCTACCCCAACTCTTCAACATACTACTCACATTACAAGATTTAGTAAAGTAACATAACCCTGCCACACATGCAAATATACTAATTGCAGCTATGTCTACCTTGACTGACAGAACTGCCTTACCATGCTCCCAAACCTGTGCCAAGTATTTCAACAACAGTCCATCCTTTTCAGGCAGCTGCATAACAATTTATCAAAATCTTCCAATGCCCTACCATACACCTTCCTTGTAGAAGCTGCCCATGGTTCTTGTACCAACTTTCTGATTATTTCAGGGCAAAATGACACACCTCATCTGGCAGTGCTATCGGCTCTTCATCTGTCACTGAAGCTAACTGACAGGAATTGGAAAACTGAAAGTGAGACAAGCTATCAGCAATCCCATTCCTATCACTCATCTCATGCACACCTGGAAAAGAAAAATGAAACATCAAACTGTACAAAACCAACTTGCAAAATACACACAAAAGTAATTCCACCCTCACTGTCTTTGCTTGTAATACTCACACCACTGCCATATTATCTGAATGAAAAATAACAGTCTTTCCTAGCAACTCTTCTGACAGACCTTTGACATCACCCAAATTGGAATTAACTCCAAAAAGGCAATATCCCTCTTGCACTTGTCTTTCCAACCTGCAGTTCAGAGAGCTGCAAACCACTCCCCACCAAAATATGTCCCTATTCCAATACCTCCCACTGCATCTGTAAACAATTGCAAATCCCCTTGAACAAACCCATCAGCTTGCCAAAAAGACAAAACATTAAACTGATCCAAAAAAGACAAGCACAATGCTAAGTCAGCACTCATTAGCCTGCACTCAAAGACATTTGCTTTTATCCCCTTTCAGCAAGAAGGCCACAGACCTACAACATGTAAGACCTGGATGAACTGCCCGACATGCAAAATTCATGAACCCAAAGAACTCCATGACATACTTAATCTGTACCTTGTCCTTAGATTTCACCCAAAGAATCTGTTCTGTCAAGTTATCTTATCTTTCAGTAAACAAAATAAACCAGTCTGCATCCCCTAACAATCCCAGAAAAAACAATAACTTGTTTGGGCCTTCTAACTTCTGCATAGTTAATGGAACACCCAGTTTGTCACACATCCCCACAAAAGCATGCATACTTTCTAATGCTTCTTCAAACTATTCAACTGCTATTAAAAAGCCATTCTGATAATGTACACCCTTCTGAGTGCCCACCCACTGCTTACAAATCCACTGTAGAGCAGTACTAAACCTCTCAAAAATAGCACAGGCTACCAAGCATCCCATCAGCATTTCCTTATCAAAGTAAAACTTAGACAAAACCACCATGCCCAACAATGGCCACTCTTCCTTTGGAGCTGGTAATAAACAAAAAGCAGATTCAATAGCCACCTTCACCAACCATAGGTCCATAAACTCCTGAATGATCTGCACCTCATCATCCAGAGATGCATAACTGAGTTTTGCGTCATCTCTTGAAATGAAATCATTCACTGAATTCCTTTTAGGATAAGATAAATGGTGAATCAGGTGAAATATACCTGCCAACTTCTTATGAACCAAACTTAAAGGAGAAACCTTAAATCTGTCAAAGGGAGGAATATCAAATGGACCCAACAACCTACCCAACTGCCATTCCTTATCAACCAAACCTTCAAAAATCTCTTCCTTCCCCTGCATTGAATGCAAATTCCTACACATTGACCTAATCACACATCCTTGATTTAATAGAAAATCCTCAGAAAACTCATCTATTAATTCATCTTTAACTGCCAAACTGGGAAATTGCATGAGCATCCACCTCAATACCTGCACATTAATAGGAGAATCCATCCCCTGGTCTTCCCCTTGATCCATGAAAGGGAGACAAACAACTGATGTCAGAGCCAAAATGCCAAGAAATGCATAATATTATCCTTCAGGAAGTCATTCATCCCTGGTTACTTTCATATTGACAACAGACCCCTTAGTGTTGACCCAGTAGTCAGAGACATAGCGTCACACATAGATAGTAATCTAGCCTTTGACTATCATGTGTCAGCAGTAGTGTGGAAATCCATCTATGTTGCACAACTTATAAGCAAGGGTATGGCATCTAAGTCCGAGGAAGTCATTGTTCCACTGTATTTGACAATCATCAGACCTATCATTGAGTACAATGCCCCCTCTGATATATACTTAACCAGGTATATCCAACAACTGGAACATCCACAGAGGTTCCTCACTAAAAGAATATAGGGCTTAAGTAAAATCTCCAATGCAGACCACCTCAAGGCTTTATCACCGTATTCTGTATCCTACAGGCTTTTGAGGGGAGATCTATTCCTGAAATACAGGGCATTGTCAGACCCCACTCTGATGGACCTCCTGCATATCCACAAAACAAGCAGTACCAGAATTACCCATTCTAATGATTTAAACCTTCACTGCGCTATAAATAGGACTTGCTATAGAGACAGGTATGTATAGCAGAAATTACCCCATCTCTGGAACAGGATCCCCATCCATGTGAAGCAGAGTTCCTCCCTAACCCAATTCAAGTGCAACCTGGACAATTGGAAGGAGAACGGGAATTTCATCCCTTGTTTGCCAGCTATGTCGCTAATGGATGTAGGCAACCTGTAAATGGTTCATCTCCCAGGCCCTAGCTTATAAAAGTTCCATCTCCCAAGCCCCTTCTTACACTTATCAAGGGTATCAGAACTTGTCAGAGATTCGGGATGCATAGCTAGTCTTAAAAGGCCCTTGTGGTCATTAGCCTAGTAAACACCCATGAACCTATAAACCTATGAACCTATGGAAAGAAGAGAATCCAGAGGTATTGAGCCTTTACTTAACCAGCAAGCAAGGTTGATTGCAGTACAAATCCACCATTTACTGACCTCACACACGGTTCAAACACGTTATGGAATACTGGGGGAATTCATGGTAATGGTTCACCTGTTTTAAACAATTGGTTGAATTCTGATATTAGCCTTGGTTGAACACTTCAAATGGACAGTTCTACACTTGTTTATAAATTGAGTATGACTATAAGCTTGTAAAAATTAAAAAAACCTGCAACTTGAAAACATTTATTTTTTCAAATGTATAAGGGTTAATATTTTGCCAAAAGGGCTTTGTTTGTGGCATTTTTCAACTGGTTCAAATAAATCACAACCATAAAAGCAAGAAGTAATTAGGTGACAGAAGGGATTATAACAACAAAAAGGCTTAGCCCAATCTCCTGAATTCACAAATTTAGGCTATTAGGTTCAATGGTAACCATAATCATCATCAAGAAGAATTACAAGTGAGAAGAGGGGTTGAACCTATTGAAAATGCAAATACCAGTTGGGGTAATATCATTTTTTAGACCCAATAGAATACCTCCCCATATGCAGACCTGAGAAGATAAGGGAGAAACAACAGAACCAAAAAAACAAGCCGCAAACCACTCCCCACCAAAATATGTCCCTATCCCAATACCTCCTACTGCATCTGTAAACAATTGCAAATCCCCTTGAACAACCCAATCGGCTTGCCATAAAGACAAAACATTAAACTGATCCAAAAAAGACAAGCATAATGCTAAGTCAGTACTCATAAACTTATTAACCTGCACCAAAAGATGTTTGCTTTTATCCCCTTTCAGCCAGAAGGCCACAGACCTACAAAATGTAAGACCTGGATGATCTGCCCGACATGCAAAATTTATGAACCCAAAGAACTCCATGACATACTTAATCTGTACCTTGTCCTTAGATTTCACCCAAAGAATCTGTTCTGTCAAGTTATCTTATTTTCCAGTAAACAAAATAAACCACGGTCTGCATCCCCTAACAATCCCAGAAAAAACAACTTGTTTGGGCCTTCTAACCTCTGCATAGTTAATGGAACACCCAGTTTGTCACACATCCCCACAAAAGCATGCATACTTTCTAATGCTTCTTCAAACTATTCAGCTACTATCAAAAAGACATCCTGATAATGTACTGCCTTCTGAGTGCCCACCCGCTGCTTCCAAATCTAGTGGAGAGCAGTACTAAACTTCTCAAAAATAAAACAGGCCACTGAGCATCTGATCAGCATTGCCTTATCAAAGTAAAACTTAGACCCAACCATCATGCCCAACAATGGCCACTCTTCCTCCAGAACTTCTGTTTATCCGAAATTGGGTTAAAACCTAACACCACAGATAATGAAGTGTTACCACCCGGGTATAACATACTCAGGCTGGATCGTGCTTCTAGGAAGGGGGGGTAGCTGTTCTCTATAAATCTGTGTTAAATCTCACCATTGAAGCTATACAACCACCTCAAATTTCTAACTCAGAGATTCTTGCCACCAAATTGCAACTTAATAAAAATAAATGTATTAATATCATCGGTATGTACATTCCCGCAGGAAATAATATATCTAGACTCAAGGATACCCTTCACTAGCTAGCAATTCCCAAAATAGCTGCTCCGCATGTGAAATGATGGCTGCCCATCTCAGTCGCAAATTTTGTACTTCTGTCATCTGCAAAAGAAAACATCACTGTAAACCCTTCTGTGAGAGAAATACAAAAAAAAAAAAAAGAGCTGAACAGACCAACCGTAACGAAGTGGGACCATACACTTCACAAACCCACAAATAAGGACAATCTTAAAATGTCACTCTTACAACTCAGCCTATTGATACATAGCAGTGTCTGAGTTAGCATGCCTTCCCCCATTACTTTCCAAGAGAATACCCAATGCTCTACAATCCCTGATGTAAAAGAAGCCCACCTCTATTCCCATTCATATGCATGAACTGCAGTAACCCACCAATTTCTGCAGCAGTTACCATTGTAAGGTGAACTAAGGGACAAAACTGAACCTTAAATAAAATGAACAGAAGTCCCCACTCCAATCCTATTCATATGTCCTAACAGCACTTCACCACCATCTCCTAAAACAGGTACCAGTTGTATGAGGTAGTAATATGGACAGCTAGTTGATAGAATAACCAGTTTTGCATTTGCATGAATTTTCTGCAGTACATGAAGTCTGAAACTCAAATGCCTGCCTTTCCTTTTTTGTTTTTCTTATATGAAGTAAAATGGTGGCTAAATGCCACAAAGTAAGTGGCAATGCCCTAACTATACATGTATTGTAAAGACCACAAGGATGTCTTCCATCCTTATCAAGGGAAGTGATAACCTTCTCTCCTTTCATATATCACCTCTGTACAGCTCAGAGGTCTGCACAGCTTAGAGGTATGGTGAGGGACCTAATCTGGACCCCCAACACACACACATCCAAACCCCACCAAGCTCAGAGCTCCATTGCTCAGTATATGCTCTTGTTCTGTCCTTTTTTGTGTGTGTGTCCTTCATTTCCTCCTGTGACCTTATTGTATCCTCCTTGCAAGGCAGTGTAAGCTACCACAACAAACCAATCATCGGCACTTGTAATTAACCCTCTCCCCCCCATAATGGTTCAATGCTTCACCGCTGTTACTCTGAGAACCTCACACTTGTAGCTCGGCGGAAATCATACCAGCCACAAAACCACATGCCACCACTACCAGTGAGCTCACTACTAAACATTTAGGCTCTGCATTCCTCACAGTATCTTCACTGGCCAACCAATGAGGGAGGTGAACCGGTCATAAGGCCCTGTAGCCATGTCAGGGGGATCATGGCCTTCCAAATGCCAATTACAATAAATATAAATATACACATGTATAAACAAACAGACGAAAGAAGTGCAATCATGCATTTTTATTTTAATTTTAATTATTTTATTTTAACTGTTCACTGAGTAAATGGTTGCTGGCCTGACCTTTTTCTCTAAAAAGCCTGCCTCACTATTGTGCACCATACAGAGGACAGTCCATTACTCCCAAAGGACTTAGCACCACCATCCACCAATTAACCCTCCCACTCAGCATCCCCACCACAAATTAAAACTCAGCATGTGATAATGGTAATAATCGTAATAATAATAATAATAATAATAATAACTACCTCTGTACCCGCTATTATTAGTCCAAGACCTACATGACTACTGAAGTACCTACTGGTTACCTCAGATGTAAGCCTGCCTGTAGCAAGTTCACACCCAAATCAGCTCCCTTACCCAGTTACACTCACATAAGGTCACCTAAACCTCTCCTCACTCCTACCTCCCTTCCTCTCCAACCCTCCTCCTTCCAAATATTATTCCTTCTGTCCCCATCACTCTAACTTCCTTCCCTACCATCCCAGCCCTTGTATCCCCTTCTCCCCTCCACAACCTTAAACCTCGACACTGTAGGTGGCCCTAAGCAAAATTCTTCCATACCTCATTTCAGGAAAGAGGTATTTTGACTTGAAAGTTCCCATGTTGTTTTCATTTAATGATATATATATGTATATATATATGTGTGTGTGTGTGTGTGTGTGTGTGTGTGTGTGTGTGTGTGTGTGTGTGTGTGTATATATATATATATATATATATATATATATATATATATATATATATATATATATGTGTATATATATATATATATATATATATATATATATATATATATATATATATATATATATATATATAGATATAGATAGTAAGTGGGGGTGTGAGGGGTGTTGGAGGCATACATAGCCCCCTAAATAGTTTGGGTATATATTGTCTTCTAAAAAAGAGTTATTTATTCCAGTTGCAAGTATCCATGTATATGGTTTAAAATTTATAAAATAGGTGGGGGGCTGTGCCCCCCACACAACCCCTTACTATATTTATTAACTCCAGGATTGCACTACAATGGGGAAAGGACATATACCTTTCAGTGAAATGAGGTTGAGTGAAATGAGTTTTCAGTCAAGTGTGCTCAATTAAGTTTCAGTGTAGTGAGTTTTCAGTCGAGTGAAGTAGACCTATATATATATATATATATATATATATATATATATATATATATATATATATATATATATATATATATATATATATATATATATATATACACACCAACTGCAAGATTGCACAACAGTGCAACAGTGGAGTAAGGATAAATTCCCTGACCCTGCTACAAAGCAATCTCATACAAAAAGCATCCAGCTAAAACATTGTTAAGAAAACATTCACTCATACGAGCAGTCACTCTTTTAACCTGCAAACATATCTATCTAAATATGTATTCACTCTTCTTTTAATAATGTGTTATTTTTAGGATCATGTCATGGATGTGGTGGTTCAGAGATGGAGCTGTATGACTGAGGAGTCCCATTTGTTTTTTATAGGATTGCTAGTTGAAGAAACTGATCGATCATTGGATTCTGCACAAAATACCAGAGTGATTGTCAGTCTAAACTAGAAACAACAGATGAAGGGCTGACTCCAAAAGGAATTAAATGTAAGCCAAAAAAACATCCTGTTGCACCCATTGACAAAGATGCATCAAATGCAGCTCCCTCAGGTATGGAAGCTCAAAGGGACCTTCATGTTTGTGGGTAAAGACAGTTATAGCAGACAGATGAATATTTATAGTCTTTTACTGATGTGTTAAATGACAAAGACAGAACTAGTTTACTTAAGTTAATGGTTAATAAGGGTATACCCTCTATAATAAAGGCTCACTCACAGCCAAGCATGAGGATTTTAGGTGACAGTAATTTTGGTAACATAGCTTTTCTTCAGTTGCCTCTAGCCAATCAAATTGTAAATAACAGAGATTCTAGACATGTACTTAAGAATGTGAGTGACTCAGGTTTAATAATACCCAATATCAGTACTGAACAGCATGGTTCTGCAGTTACACATTGCACATATCTCACAGTCAGTTAAGAAAATATTTTGCATGTGTAGTTTGTAAGGACTTTTACTATTTGGTTGATATGGATGGGGTCCAGCAAATAGCTGACTCTGGGGCTCCGGTACAAAATACTTGGTAGTGTTAGGTAGATGCCAGCATAGGAATCTTAGCATCAAATCTTAAATTTTATTCATTTAATGGTGGTCAATACTGAGAGAGAGAGCCTTGTCAAGCAATGCCTTTATTGAGATATTTTCTAATTCTTAGATATGTGAATTAGTAAAAAGGTGCACTGGTATGGTTATAGCATTATGAAAAGTTTAGAAAACTTATGGCTATTGATAAATAACTCAAATCAGAGGAAAGGCATCCAGAGCCATGTCTTGTTGTTATGGTTAGCAAAATTGTGTTTCATCCCAATTCTGAACATGTAAGTTTAACGTTCTACTGGACATTTAATGCAAATAGCTGTGCATGGCTGCCTTGCATATTTCTGCTTATGTCTTCTATCAGTGAGGGCAAAACTTTGGCAGCTAAATGCTGGTTTAAATATGGTATTAGAAGCAATAGTGCAGTTACCAGGTCATTGGGCAAATTTATTAACCCTTCAGATTGAGATCCTTCTCAGGGTGATGTGCATCAAAGGATGATTTCCAGCTTCAGAGTAAAGGAGAGATCAGAGCCCAAGAAGGTCTTTTTGAATTTCAGGAACTGTGTGATCAAATTGGCATTCCTCTGGTGTATGATAGAATTTACATTTTCAGGACTCAAAGTCAACATGCATTATTCTTCATTTTAGTTACCACAGAATAAGTTGTAGAGCCTTGTGCCATGTATTCAATCAGAGAAGTTACTGTCAGGCAAGTTAAGGAATTATATAATTTGTTGAATTTCACATGTAGGGTTGTTGGCCTTCTCGGGGGTTTATTAGAATATTAGTCAGTGTCTTGCAGGGTAGTCTCAAGAAATGCCTCAGAGTCAGGATTTATATGCAGATGACGTCAGACCTTTGACTATGGTCAATCTTGTCAAATTTTAGCAAGATATGCTTTTGGTAAGATGAATGGATGTCAAATGACATTTAGCAAATGTTTACAGAAGCAGAGTTTTCAGTATTCTGAGCTTTAGAGATTTTGGTTTCAGTATTTTGAATTTAGAGACTTTGAGGTTCGAGATTTAGAAGTGGACCCCTATAGATAGGTAGATATAGCCTCACAAAAAAATGCACATGGAACGAGTGGCATGGTATAAAATAAAAATCCAACCACACACCAAGAAAACAAGCTCCCACAAATGCCTAAATGTACATATATATGTACATATATATTCAATTCCCAAAATGGAACAGCAATGACAGGAAAAAATATAAATCTAGGTTTCACCCTTAGGTGTGTTTTTCAGTGCATTAGCATCCACCTTTCTCCAGACTTTAAATCTAAAAAATTAACATTGGATGTCACTATTCCTACCAATGAAAATACTTACATAGTTGCTTTATATGAAATACCAATCAGTATAAATCATTAAGTGTCCTTGAAAAAGGTATGACTTTTATACCACCTAACCAAATGAAATTAACTGATAATATCATTGAACTAAAAACTTTTACACGCAATTTAATGCTTAAAATACAGTTTGGGAATGGAAGTAAAGGGTATGGTTACATCAATGTGTCCCGTAAAAACAGTACTTTCACACCTAAAAACAATGCAGTATTTGAAGCATTTGAGAAAGTTTGTACCAAAGAGATATATAACTTGTATGATAATTGTGTCAGGGGAGCCAAGTTTTCAAACTTCAACTTTTCTGAAAGGCAAACCTTGTCAGTTCTATAGACAGACAATTCAATATTTATAAGACCAGCTGACAAGGGAGGGCCCTTGGTAGTTATGGCTGACTGCTACTATAAAGACACCATGACATTGATGCTGAATGACCCTAAAGTGTATGACAAAGTTGATTTTTTGAAGGTGAAACAATGTACTATGACTGTGTATAACAGTTTGTGTGAATGCTTGCAGTGTAGAATTACAGATATTGAGCTCTTTACATATCTAGTTGTTAATGAACCCATGATGCCAATTATACAAGGACTACCAAAGGTCCATAAACATCTTACACTACCCCCTATGAGACCAATTGTGGCCAGCAGAGGGTGGTGTACTGAGCCATTGAGTATCTTTATTGAAAAGCATCTTAAAACAGTTTTGGATAGGAATACATATATTCTTAAGGACACCAAACAATTTTTAACTGATTTATATACATTTACTAATAGGAGACATATTAGTGATGGCTGTTTAATGGTTACTCTAGATGTGCAGTCACTCTTTACTATCATACCTAACAGTATTGGCCTGGAAATATTTAAGCAATATTTACTAGATGATGCATCATATGGTTCTGGTTTTATAGAGTTGCTTTCTTTATTTAGGGTGCCTTCTGTGCAGAGTTTGCATGTTCTCCCTACATTCACATGGGTTTCCTCTGGGTACTACGGTTTCCTCTCACATTCAAAAGACGTGCGACTGGAGCATTTCTCCTCAGGCCTCTGCTGAAAATAGGCTCTGTGGAACCTAGTCAGACGTTTTCGGTCAACAAATGTTAAATAAATAAAAATAAATAAATACATTTGTTGAATTAATTTTAGAAAATAAAGTATTTTTGTTTGAACACAATTTGTGCAGGCAGATAGATGGTGTAGCTATGGGCACTTCTTTTGGCAATAGCTACATCAGCATAGTCATGGCTGCATGGTAAAAGAACCACCTGCATATGTATGAGAGGACAGGACAGTTAATTTTTTATCGGCAATTTGTCGATGACTTGTTTTTTCTGTGTGAAGGTAATAAGCATACTTTGAAGCAGTTTCATGAGGCTCTAAATAACAGCACTGAATTCCTGAACGTCACTATCAGTAGTTCTTACAGCATCATTGATTTTTTAGATGTAAAAATAACAAGGGATAGTGTAAAGGGATTCGACACACAGATCCACAGGAAAGAATGCTACAGGAGCTTATACCTCCACAGGTAAAGTATGCATTCAGGCCATATCTTTAAGAATGTTATCAACGGCCAAGGCCTAAGAACCTCAAGATTAGTGGCAGATGATCAGAAGTTTAAGGATAAACTTGAGAGTCTCAAAGACAAGTCCATGGATAGAGGTTATAATGAGAGGGAAGTTACAGGTATACTGTCCCAAATACCTGAATATAGAGGCGAAAGGGGCAGACCTTACTTCTCAGATACTACTGTCAATAATAGTGATGGAAATAAAGGTAGGAAATTTATGCGCATACCTATCACTTATTCCAGTAATATAAGGTTATTGCAGGACATCTTTTTGAAATGCTGGGACATATTATGTACAGATGACAAAGTGAGGGACATAGTAGGAGATAGACCTAGCTATACATACAAAAATAAGAAATCTTTGAAAAGGCTACTATGTGGGCCGAGGGATGCTTTTATAAATAGGAGTGATAGTGGCAGGAGGGGTACTTTTCCCATGTAAAAAATGTAATTACTGTGGATATTTAAACACCAGTAGTAAGTTTACTCATCCAGACACTGGTAAAATATGGGAACTTAAGTTAACAGTGGACTGCAATACAACTGATCTATTCTATCTGGCTTACTGTAGTAGATGCTATTCATTCTACATAGGGAAAACAAATTGTATGTTGAAAGAATGCATGAGAGAACATCTGTATGATGTATCCGGGGGTGCTGAATCCAATGCTTTAGCCAGACATGTAGCTATACACGATCATACACACTTCAAGTTCATGGTGATAGAAATAATATCCAAGAATGAAAGAGAGGGAGACATCAGAAACAAAACAGAGACAGCAGAGTTAGAATGGATTATAAGGATGAGAGCTAACATGGGCAAAGGTATTAATGATAACGTTTCTATAAAGCCAGTTTTACAGGCTAGGGGACTGCACAGATGACTACTGTTTGTTTTATTACTTTTTAAGTTGTTCACATTCATGTGCAATATGTTTATATTTCTAAATGTTTACTGCCTAGATAACCATTTTTATACTGATTATAGATATGCTTTGGTATATGTCTTTAAACAAGGATTGCATTTATTACCCTATGTAATTGAATAAAATATTTTATTGGTTGTTTTTAATTTAAAAGTAAGGCATTGCATTTCTTGTGTGTCTAATGAAGCAGCTTGATGTGCTGTGAAAGCACTTACCATTAAATGGAATTCCTCCTTATCTGCTGCCTGCTGTGGTTTGGTTCATTCTTCTTTGTTTTTGGTTTATTCTTGTCGAGTTGTTCTGTAAGAAATCCAGAGGCAACACCATCCAAAGCAAAGGAGACCTTAGTAAAAATAATATTTTTTATTGAAATAAACATTTACTGAGCACTTTCCCGTTACTATGAATGCTTCTTCAGACTTAATGACTTCTACAAGATAAAATTCTGTTTAAATATATTCAGATTAATGTATTTTAAGAGCTCTTTAACCAATCAAATATCTCATTCTATATATTAAATTAATTAACTAATTAACATGATGTTAAAAGATTTTTTCATTTATATATCTTATCTAAAGAAGTATTAACTAAATTGATGTCACAATCAATATACATTTGCTGCCTAATAAAATGTCTATATAACAATTATATACATATACTATTATTAAACGGAAGTTAGAAGAGATCTTTTCATACTATCCTGCTGTGTAAAGGTATAATTCAGATTGTCACTAGATGGCAGTATAAGCACATTCGTTATACAGTAAAGTGCAAAGTGCTAAAATCATCATAAATGTACCAAATAAATAATCTGATTTTGTTTGTGTCTTTCGGCTTTTCCCGGTTAGGGGTCGCCACAGCGGAACTCCAGTCTGCTAATGATTGGCAGTAGATTTTTACGTGCTGGCTTGCCAGGCCTAACGCACAACCTTCAATGACGGAATGCCCATTCATGCATGTCGACCTGAGAATCGAACGGGCAACGTCTAACTGTGAGGCGACAACGCTACCACAGCACCACCACCGCAGTACCAAATAAATAATCTGATGTTAAACGTTATTTATAAACGTCCATAAAAAACTTCCAAAAACTAAGGTGATATGGTATATCCAGCTTAAGTATTTTAGTGACCCACAGATGTTCCATCTATTATTAAATTAGATGACCAGGTTGACCTTAGCAATAATATACGCACGTATGTATTTGTGTCTATTTTTTCTAACCCCTTACTAGAAAGACTATTTTATGCTCTAATGTTTCCAATGTGCATCACCCCAAGAATAGTAATTTGGCTATAGACTCCAGTTATAAATCAATTCTTAGTAAACAGAGAGGTTCACTGACACCATTTGAATAGTTGAAAGGAATTAATTCATACCCCATATGTGTTTTATTTTTTTAGCTTTGAAAATAAAATTTATAGAGTCTCTTAAAGATATTTATAATAGTCATGGGATCAGAGATATGCACTAACTTTTTTAGATACAACATATTATATGTTTTTATCTCTAGAGTATTAATAGCTTTATGAATAATTTTTGTAGGTTACGTCCCTTAAAAGGAACACCAACTGCTGCACTCGTCTATGCTTCTAATGATCCTGAATCAACACTAATAGTTGCACGAGCCAAAAGACTAGTGGAGGCCATAGAGTTATCTGCAGCTATTACCATAGGTGTACTCACAGGGCAATATCCTCGCAACGCTGATTTCACTCTTAATCAAAAGGAAGTTGAGTGAGGTACTGCTGGGGTCGATTCTGAGATTTGTTTGTTTCAAGATATTAATGAAAAGGTAAAGCATATTTGTAGAAATGGCAGTCAACTGCGATGACATCAGCATTATCAAAAAATTATAAATAAAATTAGTATAGTGATTGTTTCAGTAGCCAGGTAAACGATTACCAGCAAGTTTTTTGCTTGGAGGATCTGGTGGTCGTTGAAGGATATTTAAGAATTTCTTCTACTTGTCAGAAGTATGTGTATTGCTAGTAAAACTGAACTTTTACAGAAATCGGCAGTTAATTGCTGGGGTTAGCCAACAGAGCGTCATACTTATTAAGGATTTATCTCTTTGTGGGGGTCTACGAGATGAACGTGATTTACAGATGAACGCTCAGAAATTGGCCTGCTGGTAATTATAACACAAGTCAAATGTTTTTGACTTGTTTCAAACCTCCCAGCTTGTTTCTTATCATTCGCATGCGGTAAGGGTAACGCTGCATTATATTGTAGCCTCACAGAGTTTACAGTTGTGGACATTCAGTGCTTGTTATATTGACTGTTCCATAAATATGGTGATTTTTCTTTCTGGCAACTAATGATTACAACTTATGGTGCAACTGACTGGTTAACAGAACTGGTGGATTGAGCAACAAATTCAGCTGTTGTGTAACATCTCTTGTGATTTGTGGGGCCTTGTATGATCCTTTCAACAAGCGAGGTAGTCTATGTTACAGCATGACATTGTGAATACAGGTTGGATTTAGTAATCCGTCTAAAGAAAAAGACAATGCTCCATGTTATAAATATTTAATTTTTGGTCACTGTTGTGTTGCTGGACTGTTGTGGAACATTTTTTGTAACTGGAGGGGCCTTGAACGGTCCGTTAAATAAGCCAGGCAGTTTACGTTACGGCATGACATTGTCAATTCAGGTGGGACTTGGCAATCCGTGAAAAGAAAATACTTCTTATTATAAATATTTAATTTTTAGATATTGTGTTGTTGGACTAATTACTAATTGCGATTCTGTAATAGTTTAAGCATGGGCAAAACTATTTACAGTCATTTGTTGTGGTATTAGCACGTTCTGCAGTGTCTTCAGCAAGACACCTGTACAAAGAACAAAACATTAATGAAAATAAGGAAGACATGCTCGTTTCACAACTGCTGCCCGGTGAGGAGAATGTACCTATGCAACACAGGTTGCTGTTAACATCCCCGTCTACTGCAAGACTTTCATTGACTACTACTTCTAAAGCACAATAAGTTAATCTTGACATTCTTCAGTCTGGAGTTGCCTGTCTACCTGGAAGCAGAGACAGAAGTGAACATGCTGTCATAATAATCTCTACAAAGAATCCAATTTGGCTGAGTCCACATTGTAATTGCTGTGACCTTGTTCATTTACTCTTGTATTTCTCCTGTATTATCACTAATGAAATCAGAGCTTTGGGACTTACCATTTTGGACGATGCTCATCGGTGTTTACCAGTTTCTGAGCTCTTTAAATGTTTCAGTGCCCTACAAGATGCTGTTCCCAACTGAATCCATGTTGTATTAGCACTTGCTGACAGATTTCTCTTTTCATGTGGCAAAACCCATTTTGTACTGAATTTTTGTCTATTGACTAAATTTGGATAAGCAGTATTTAATGGTTTTGTTCATGCAAGATATGTACAACTTTTGAGTGGTATGAAACAACTGTACCAATAACTGAATCCTGAATTTCCTGACTGTTGAAATCCATCTAAAGTGAACGCTTACTTTCCTAGTGCTGTACTGGTCCCTTGAGCAGAACCTGTACTAACACTCAAAAGGACCAACGTTTTGTCCTGCTGCATGTATATCATTCCCTGGTGTATCCTGCCTTGAGATTTCCTGAATTTCCTGACTGTTGACATCAACATTTTCCCTCCACCCCACACCTGCCTCTCTCTACCTCACCACTTCCCTCCTAAGTCCCTTAACCTCCTCTCTATTACATCCAACAAGCCCCACCTATCATGCATTCTCCTACTCCTAAAACCTTTATTTCCACTGCCTTCCTCATCCTTCTTCTACTTCCTCTATACCATGCCACCTCCTATACTCACTTCCATCTACACCCTCCACCTCTGCCTCCCCACCTCCCCCACACAACACACTTCCATAACATCTCAGCCTCTTTAGTTCCCTCCCACCCTTCCCTCCTCTTCAAAGTAAAACTTCTCAGTAAAACTTCTCCCAATCACTACTAAATACTACAAACTCAGACCTTTTCATTACCAGACACTTCTAACTAAGTACAAACCAAAACAACTTATTCCTTATCTCACATACCTCTGCTTAGCCAGTGACATTCACCCTAATCCACGACCAAACTTCTCTCCTACTAACCACACTAGCTCCCACAATAATTCTACCAATAAATACTTCAAATTCCTCACCATCAACGCCCAAAGCCTAAAAAATAAAATAACCCACTTTCATGTCTGGCTCACTCACAATTCATCTGACATTGTAGCCATCTCTGAAACCTGGCTAAAACCTCACATAAGTGACTCTAAATTCCTTCCCCATGGATTTCAATCACTTTGATCTGACCACCTAAGTACTCGAAGTGGCGGTGTTGCACTAGTCTACTCCAACCAGCTGTCCTTTACTCCATATCCTAATCCCATCCCTTCTTTTAATACTGCTGAACTTGTAGCAGGCCGTCTAAAAATTAACAATCATAAAAGCATCTGCTTCATTTCCCTCTATATTCCTCCAGGTAACAACACCAACACCCTGGAAGACATCCTGTCCTGGGCCTCCTCAATAAACTGGAAACCTACATATTGGGTGATGTAAATATAGACTGGAACAAAATCAACAACCCTAACCCAACCATGTCAATCTATCTATTTACTTACACTCAACTTACTAACACCATCATTAGACCCAACAAAACCAACCCCCTAAGCTCCATACTAGACTGGATCCTAGTATATCATCCCAATAAAGTGATACAATCTGGTGTCATACCAGACCCATTAAGAGACCACCTGCCTGCCTTTACCCATTGAGCTTCCCTCACCCCCCCCACACTACCACCAGTTTTTCCACACTCAGAACCTCTCTGACTTTAACCCTACTATTTTCTCTGATTCATTCAGGAATACCAATTGGAACCCCCTGAAAACTCTTCCATTAGACTCAGCCATTGGCATTTTCAATTCAACTTTCTTAAATGTCCTTAACTCCCTAGCTCCAGTAAGAGCAAAAAGAGTAAAAACTAAGACCACCCCGTGGCTTACCAAAGATACCAAAAAGATTATGTTACAAAGAGATAAAACCTGGAAAACATACCTCCAAACTTAACAACCAGACATCGTACTTAAATAGAAACAACTAAGAAACCTTGTCAAAAAACAAGTTATCAAAGATAAAAAGTCCTATTACATCAAAATGCAAACAAATCATGCAAAAAAAACCCCCAAAATTTTGAAACTCTATCAACTCTCTCCTTAGGCCAGGTACTAAAAACAATCCCAGCCCCGACACCAGCAAATCTGACCTTGAAATTGCCTCACTATTCAACACCTTCTTCACCACTTCTGTTGCGAGCTAACCAAGACCTTTACCAGCAACAACAACCCTCAACCCCACCCCAACCAAATATCCTCCCCTCCCCCCCTACTTTCGAACTCAAACCCATCTGTACATACTAAATAAAGAAACTATTCTCTAAACTAAAGCCATGCTCCAATGCCCCTGACAACATTCCCTCCTCCTTCTTAAAAATAGCTTCCGATGGTATTGCTCTCCCTATTAGCATCCTGATCAATAGATCTCTACTTAAATCCTATTGTACCCAAACTATGGCACCCTGCATATATTCTTCCACTTCACAAGGGTGGCAAAAACTGTAATGTATCTAATTTCTGCCCCATAGCCATCCTTTCCCCTCTCTTTAAACTCCTTGAAAAATGCACACACCTTCAGCTCCTGCCATTCCTTACCCAACACCAGCTACTCTCTCCTACCCAACACGGATTCCGCCCAGGACATAGTACCAACAACGCCCTTCTCTCCTTCTTACATACTGTCAATTTAGCCCGTGACTCCGGTAATTTAGTATCCTCAGTTCTGCTGGACTTATCTAAAGCTTTTGATACCATCTCCCACACCCACCTTCTAAATCATCTGTCTAATCTCAATCTATCTCACAAAACTCTCTCCTGGTTCTCCAGCTATCTTTCTGACAGGTCCCAGGCTGTCAAATGGGGCCAGGGCACATCCACCTTCCATCCTACCTCCACTGGAGTACCCCAAGGATCCATACTTGGCCCAGTTCTATTCAACATCTTTATTAACGACTTTTACAAGGCCATACCCAATACTAAAATTGTTCAATATGCTGACGATTCTACTTTGATCTGCGGCGCCTCCAACTTAACAGATCTCCAACTACTGACTCAAACAGCCTTCTCTACTACCGAAAACTGGATGCTTCAATATCACCTCTCATTAAATGCTAACAAAACTAAAATCCTTCTATTCTCTCCTTCTAAGTCCTCCCCTATTGATAAAAACTCATTCCAAATAATCAGCCATAACAACTCCATTTTAGCAGTCGTTCCCTCCGCCAAACTTCTTGGTGTAACCATTGATGAACACCTAAAATTTAATACTCACGTCCAGCTAAATATAAAGAAAACCCACATAAAACTCAGCCTATTTTATAGAAACAATCACTTCCTCTCCCCTGCTACCAGACTAACTCTCGCCACTACCTATCTCCTTCCCTCTCTACTGTATGGCACCCCTCCGCTTACTAATTTATCCTCCTCACTATCCTCCAAACTAGAAATATGTTACAATAAAATCTCCAGATTTGCTACCAAAGCCATATCTTCGTCTCATCACTGTTCCTCCCTTCACTCATTAAACTGGCTTGAACTCCATAACCAACTTGACTTTCTCCAAATCATGACTGCCTACAGACTACTATTCCAACCTACTAAGTGCCCTGCACTATCCAATATCCTACAACCATATACTCCCCATAGAACACTTAGATCTATCCACCAAAACCTAATCACAATCCGCAAACCCAAGCACCCAGCTGGTCAACTTCTGCTTTCCTTCACCTTAGCCAAAAAATGGAGTGCTCTTCCCTCCACTTTTAGGACCTGCGATAACCTCGAAAACTTTAAAACTCTTTTTCATTCTCACCTTTCTCAAACAGGAAATGCAACTGTACTCTTCACCCAATACCTCTCAAGTTCTCCTCTGCTTTTACTCCTGAATAACCTCTCACCTAGCTAACCTTGCTCATTTGTATTATGTATAAATAACTATACTGTAAAATCTAGCCACAAGGCCATTTGCCTGTCTTTTACACCTAAACAAAATTGTAATTGTTTGTTTCTTTATGAATGCTACCTGTTTATTTGTCAGTAATGTAAAGTTTCTTAGTAATTATTCATGTAACTATGTATTGTTGGAGCTTTTCTCCCCAGGCCTTCACTGAAAACGGGCTCACCGAGCCCAGTGCACCTCCCTGGTCATCAAACTGGAATAATAAATAATAAATTAATGTGTTAATAAGGTTCATATTATTTGTTATCATAAAAGACCTTGTAGGTAGCATAGGTTTTTATAGTTTTTGGAAGATTTTTATGGAAGTTAATGAATAATGTTTTAACATCAGATTATTTATTTGGTACATTTATGATGATTTTAGTAATTTGCACTTTACTATACAAAGAATATGCTTATGCATATACTGCCATCTAGTGACAATTTGAAGTACACCTTTACACAGCACGACAGTAGTAAAAGATCTCTACTAACTTCCGTTTCATAGGTTCATAGGTAGGTGCTAGGATATTGGCCCTAGGGCCTATATAAGCCTAGCCAAAAAAGTACCTGGCTTTCGCCACCCAAGAAAATTATTTCCTGTGCCACTGTTGAGCAGAGCCACAGAAGTAATTCGCCGGGCGAATTTTCTATTTCCCATCCCGTCATCAAGATTTTTTGTGAAGAGTGCTAATGAAGAGCTTTGTTTAATATAGATAGGTAGTTTGTTCCAGAGTATGGGAAATCTCTGGGACAGGAATCTACCACTCCAGCATGTTCTGTTTGTTGTGGTGACAAGGTTTAGGTCTCTAGAGCGTGTAGCTTGGAGGGATTGGGATTTCTTTAAGTGGAGCATGTCCAACAGCTCTGGGTTGGACATAGCTTTGTATGTTAGGCAGAGATTGCCTCTGAGTAGGCGATATGTGATGGAGTGAAGCTGGAGTTTTTTGAGATGGTCTGCGTAGAGCATCTGTTTGAGGCCGGTAATCCTCTTTGTGAGGTATTTCTGCAGCTTTTCCAGTTGTTGTAGATGTCTTGTGAGGTACATACCAAAAGGGGCGTTGGACTCTATAATGGATCTAATGAGTGATGAGTAGAGGGGAACAATTACCTCTTTTTTCCTGGATGAGAAACCTTTTGTGATGAGGTGTGCATGTAGAAGAATTTCCTGACTACTGTGGCGATGTGATTATCAAAGGAGACACTACTGTCCACCTGTGTACCAAGGTCTCTTATCACACTTTCGGTGTTAAGTAGACTAGCTCCTATGTGGTAGTTCATGGGTACAGAGTTTTTACCAAAGGGGATGACAATGCACTTTTTGGCATTGAGCTTGAGGCCATGGTTTTGACACCAGGCATCTGTCTCTGTGAGGCCCTTTTGTAGGATTTCCACATCATTAGGAGTTTCAGTTATGGCCTCTAGTTTGCAGTCATCTGCAGACTTCATTAGCCAAAGACCTTATGTGTTAGCCTGTACTTCAGAGAAGTAGATACCAAACAGGAGAGGACCCAGGACTGAACCCTGTGGAACTCCTCTTGTCACTGGTCTGAAGTCGGATTTGGAGTCTGCTACGTTCACAGTGTGGGTTTTGTCAGTGAGCCAGTTGGCAGTCCATCTTATGACACAGGGATTTATACCTAGTTCAGGGAGTTTATCTATAATTCCAGAGTTGGAGATGGTGTTGAAAGCCTTGGCAAGATCTAGGTAGGCTGTTTGAACCACCTGACCCTCGTCTACGGCTTTGCTGGTTGCTTCAAAGAGGTCTGTCAGGTTTAGGAGACATGATCTGCCTTTTATAAACCTGAACTGAGTGGGGTCCACAGTTTGGAGATTACCAATGTCTTTGTTTATAAGTTACATGATGATACGTTCCATGGCCTTGCACACCAGGCTCATCAGGATAATGGTGTGGTAGGTCCGTGGTGTCTCCCCCTTTGTGGATTGGGATAGCCATCTCTGTGCACCATTCAGTGGGCACAAAGCTTGAGGTGAGGCTATGACTGAGCATGGCTCTTAGGTGGGGTGCCAGTTTGTTCTGTAGTTCATTTAGAACACAGCCTGGGATGTTGTCAATTTCCATGGATGCTGTGTTCTTGGCTTTGGAGAGTGTGGTTTTTAGCTGTGCAGCCGTGATTACAGGAACTTTGCATTCTTCCAGTGTAGAGATGGGCCCTTTAGAGGTTAAGAGGGGGGTAAAGTTAGCACTGAACCTATCTGCCAGGATGTTGGCAATTTCAGTCGGTTCTGTATATACAGTGCCATTGTGCTGTAACTCAGAGTAGATCTGAGTTTTGCCATTGAGATTCTTGACATAGCTATAGAATGCTTTGTGATTTTGTTTAGAATCAGTGGCGACTTTTTTTTTGTAACTAGCTTTGGAGGATTTTATGAGGGATCTCAGCTTCTTACTGAGGCTGACCAGGGAGTTCCTCCAATCATGGGATTTTACACTTTTTGTAACAGTTTCTTTCTTCTGTTATAGAATTTGTTCATGGCAGAGGACCACCTGATTGGCTTCATTTTTTTGAAGGATAGCATCTTGGTTCTGTTAGGAATAGCACAATCCATGCACTCGTGTAAGTGCTTATAAAGTGCATTTGTGTAGGTTTCAGCAGTCGTACCTTTATTGTCTAACTGCATGGATGTCGTGAAGTTTGCCACTTCTGTCTTAAGAAGCATGAAGTTGGCTTTGGAGAAATTTTTTACAGTAGTCTCCCTAATGGGGGGGGGGGCAGGATGTGGATGTCTAGGGTGATTAGCTTGTGGTCGGATCTGACCAACGAGGAACTGACCTCTGATGTGGAACACCGGTCTCCGATGTTGGTAATGACCAGGTCTAGGATATTGATGCCCCTGGTGGGGGTGTGGATAAGTTGATCCAAGGCATTGGAATTTATGAATTCCAGAAAACGGTGAGCAAAAGATTTGGTACATAAGTAGTTTTCCCAGTTAATGGTGGGGTAGTTGAAATAGCTCATTATTAGGGTGCTGGGTTGTACCCTAATACTTTCCAGTGTATCAAGAAAGGAGGAGTGTGAATCCTGGGGAATGGTGGAAGATCTGTAGCAAGCTACAATTTGTATTGCGATCTTGCCCAGAGTTAGTTGCGCTTGGATAATCTTGGATGCATTATGCTGAGCAACTAGCCTGGGGGTGTGGATATCCTTAATGAATATGGACACACCTCCGCCTTTAGTGTTTCGGTCCAGGTTAGGTGGCCGAAAGGTGTGGTATGAATTATAGCCTGGTAATGCAGGGGTGCTCTCTGGAGCCTTGAACCAGGTTTCTGTCACTGCACAGATGTTGATGTTCTCCGTTTTAAGGAGTGCCTCGAGCGAGTACATTTTTGAGGTTTAGACTTCTAGCATTGAGTAGCATTACCCTCAGATTTTGCTTGCTTGTACCTGTTATGGTGGTGAATTTGTCATTTGAACCTTGCCTAAAAAAGGCACTATAGGGCTGGCAAGAGCCTTAGCCAGTATCTGGAATCCCAAGGGCGGCAGGTGCAGGTCATCTCTGGCAAAGCATCGTGGTCCATCGATCATGTCATCCCAGGCAGACAGATACTGGATCCCCTTAGAATGACACCAGAAGCTTAGCCAATTGTTGAAGTCAATCATTTTGTCATTGTATGGTATAATTCTGGGTGATGGCAGGATGCTACTCAGGGCTAGGGACATACTTGCCTGGGCTACAAGATCCGAGAGCTCCTCCATATCTTTTTTCATGTAGTCCAGGGAGGTATGTCTCAGGTCATTCACACCAACATAGACAATGACAGAGACAAATTTGTGTTTGTTGTGGAGTGACCTGAGTGCATGCGTTATGTGGTGGATCCTGGCACCCGACAGGCAGCTGACAGTAACTTTCTCCTTGTTTAGCCTGGTGAGTGGAACATCAGTATGCCTGACTATAGAGTCACCTATGACTAGAGTGTTGGGTAGGTTGCTATGCCTTATGGGCTGTGGTTGAGTGGCATGCTGAGTTTGTCGGCTATGTGTCAATTGGGTTGTGTAGTGGGGGTGGAGGTTGCTTGCATTTCTGCTTTGGAGGGCTCTGTTGCTTCGGCAGATTTTTATTGAAAGCCTCTGCAAATGTAGGTGTGTGTTTTGTGTTTCTATGCGTGTGTTTTGGTGGTATAGGTTTTGAAGGACTATGTGATGAGTGTGGTATGGTGCAAGTGTTTACCTTCTCCTCTTGATGGTCTAGTCCAGTCTTGGGTGAAGAGAGCTTTGCTTCCAGTTTGGCTATATAAGTGCATCTCTCACAGGCTGTAGTGTTGGGTGGTAGGAGGAGAGGGTTGTCTGTGTACATGAAGCAGATTCATCAGGTAGACAGGAGAAAACACTGGGAGCTGACCCTTAAACATGCCTGGATAGGTACTTATTTATTAAGTACTAAAAATTGTTTTCCTCTAGATAAGTGAGGAAAGTTGAGTGCTGTAGTAATTTGTAACTTATTTAGTGCTTACAATGAGTTCTGAACAAGTGCTGAGCTCAAAGAAACAGATTTGAGTGCTAAAACTAAAAAAAATGACTATTTCTAAGGCAAATTTTGAAGAGCAGACTTTATGGCACCATGAATAGTTTAACCCTAGCTAAGGGGCGATGCATAAGGTGTTTTTTTTTTTTTTTAATATAACAGTAGCAAATGAGCAAGCTGATTTAAACAATTTAACCAATTAACCAATAAAAGCTAAAAACTGAGCCCCATTCCATCAGTCTTTGATCAGACAAGTTCTAACTGCACACTGCTGCCACTAGGGTACAGGGGAACCTTCTCCAAAAAAGATGGCCTGGTTTAGTGCTCTAGTTATACAAACAAAGCCAGATTCAGCAGGACTGAATCTAGTTTATGCTGCAGAAAACAAGGTGTACCAATTTCAGAAAGAAACAGTTCAAATAAGCAGGCACAATAAGCCTTTAACCAGAAACTCCCAGCTCAGAAGGGCAGAATGCACCCTCTCCTCCCACAAGAGTACAGACCACACCTTCTTAATGTAAAATAACTGGCCCAAAGCCCAAATGCATAAACCAGAACTAATATACTTTTAGAATAACAGACACTAAGCCTTCAATCAATAACTTCCAACTTAGAAGAATGTAAGATACCTTTGTTATATAGACATTTTATTAGGCAGCAAACGTATATTGATTGTGCCATCAATTTAGTTAATACTTCTTTAGATAAGATATATAAATGAAAAAATATTTTAACATCATGTTAATAGTTAATTAATTTAATATATAGAACTAGATATTTGATTGGTTAAAGAGCTCTTAATTACATTAATCTGAATATATTTAAACAGAATTTTATCTTGTAGAAATCATTAAGTCTGAAGAAGCATTCATAGTAATGGGAAAGCATTCACTACATGTTTATTTCAATAAAAATTATTATTTTTACTAAGGTCTCCTTCACTTTGTTTGGTGCTGCCTCTGGATTTCTTAGAGATATTCCACTTATTATTTCAGCGAGGCACTTTACTCCATTGACTGTGCTTGTTGTGATTCTTGCTGAGTTGTTGGTTGAACCAATTATCTACACCACAATTTTGTTCTTCTGTATAAATCATTATGTATTTAAACCTATTCACCATTAAAACTGGGTGAAAACATGGCCCTTAACAAAACAGTCCACCTTCTTTCTTTTATATATAACAAATCATGTAATTCTTTTCATTGCCAGCTCTCCCCACACATTTTTATCTATACCTATATTTTATGGTTATATAAAGCACTACATTCTTGTTTAGATTTGCTGTCACTCAAATGTAATGCAGTCCTTTTCTTAAAAGAACATGTGGTCTGAACAGCATGATCTACATTCCATCCACCACATCATCCTGCAGTTAGGAGTTCTGAAAGAGCAGTTTTACATAATTTAAATATTTAAGAAAGTGATTTTTTTTTCAGAATAATATTAGTAAGTTAGAAAGGCAAGCATACAACAACTTCAGAGGAGATCCTATTATTATAATTACAAAAGCTGATAAAGTGGGGCCATAATTAAGCTGATAAAATGTGGGCCATAGCTATTTGATCCAAAGATGACAATGAAAAAGAAGCTAGCAAGCAATTTTCTGATGGTTGTGAGGGGAGTAAACAGATTATTTAAATGCTAAAATAAAAATGTCTAGTGATTTTAAACACCAGTCAATTGATTCAATACAGAAAATTTAACCAACACCATCTGAAAAAAAAGCATAAGAAATAGTATATATAGTCAAAAATGTATATATTGATGGGATGTAAAAAAAGAAAGATATGAAAAAATATAATAATAATAAAATAATAATAAAAACCTTAACCACATAATATTATCCAAGACTTAATTATGGAAGGCATAATGGCTTTTCAAATAGCTCATTCTCATGTTCAGTAAATCTGCTTAAATAAGCAGGCAACACTGCTCTGAACTAGTTAAAAATCTCAAACTTTTCCAGTATTCAACAAACCAAAATATTTAGTCTTACAAACCAATTGACAATTAATACAATTTTCACAGGGTTAACTACTTATTAAAGAATAAATTGGAATAGGTTTCTGAAACATTGTTTTATATCCAGATAAATATTTTGCCAGCATTTTACTTTCCATAATTCCCAATTTATAATCTTGACAAAGATAGTTTTGGAAAATGTGTCACCTGAAATAATTATTCAATGTTTCTTTATGATTTTTTTTAAAGAAAAGTGCTTGTACCATAAGGGGTAGTAAATCTGTCCAATTTGTTGGAAGCATCCCTCTCCCTGTATGTTAGAGTGTCATCTCTGTTGGTATTTTTAGCAGAAAGCTTTGCTGTGTTGATACTATCCATCTAGTAGCTCATCTATAAAAATCAAGTTGATAAATCATCTGCGTCATTATCAAAAGGTTAATCTCTACTACAATTCTCCAAATTCTAAAAAAACTGAGAATTAGAAATATTTTCTGTGATGTGTTTTGGATGACAACTAGTCACTTGCAGTAATGAGATTCTAAATGAAACAAACTAGATAAACAGAACAGCTCACTGTAAAATCCACACACATTTATTTTGTAAGTGCTTTTGTGCAAGTCCAATGTTTGCACTTCTTCAGACAAACTACAATCCCAAAAGCCAAAACTTATACACATTTGTGAATCAAATTAATTACTTATTTAATTGGTATCAGTTATTTAAAGGAACATATCACTATTTTATAATATAATTGCTGAACCATTTTTACTCAAAATCCTTTATCTTAGAAACTATATAACAATCACAATAATTCTAAAATACATAAAATTCATAAATATTAACCATTATTTCATATAATATAAATTATTATATAGTTATATAGTTTTTTAGGTAAACGATTTTGAGTATAAAATGGTTCAGCATTTATATTATAAAATAGTGATATGTTCCTTTAAATAACTGATACTAATTAAATAAGTAATTAATTTGATTCACAGCTGTATATAAGTTTTGGCTTTTGAGATTGTAGTTTGTTTGAAGAGGTACAAACATTGTACTTGCACGAAAGTGCTTACAAAATAAACGTGTGTGGATTTTACAGCAAGCTGTTCTGTTTATCTAGTAATGAGATTCTGTTTAATGGTTTCCAATATAAAGATCTGCAAAAAGCGGCCATCAATTCATTTAGCAATTGTAACATTAAGACAATTCCAAAACAAACAAGTCAAACCTAATAAACTAATTTCAAACTCATTCTGATTAAGCTATTAAATAAGCAGATTTAATTGATCTCAGGGCCCATCCTAAACCATTCAACAATTATCCAAAAAAAGATCCACATGTTAAGGTATTTACAGAAAATATTAGTCAGTTGGTCATGTTATAGACTTTTTCTCAAAATGGCCCATAAAGATATCAGAAAATATGAAGGTTAAAACCTACCTCAATAGCAGTACCACTAACTTGTAAAAAAAAAAAAATCTGCACAAAAAAAAGCACATCCTTTGTGAGTACATGACTCAGAATCATCAACAGAAAACCATTACATTCGAGAAGCTAGTATGTAGTGAACTGATATCCAATATGGACATATAATTCAAGTTACTGGCACCAGTATCCTTTGGGTATACTGAAAGAAAATGAGTGGTATCTTTGTACTTGGCAGAGAGGTTTCAACTAAAACTTTAATAAAGCATGACAAGGATTTATTACTGATACTATCCCTGAAACTGTCATTTGGCCTGGTGGGGGATTGTAAGTTTTATGAATTTTTAGAAAAAAATGTTTAGGTGGAGCAGCCACAATTAGAGGATTTCTAAAATAATTACTAATGACCCTTAGTCACTGCTGTATTTTACATTTATATTTATATATATATATAAAATATGTGTATGTGTGTGTGTGTGTGTGTGTGTGTGCATCTGTGTATATATATATATATATATATATATATATATATATATATATATATATATATATATATATATATATATATATATATATATATGTATATATATATGTATATATATATAGATATATATATATATATATATATATATATTTACTCACACACACACACACACACACACACACACACACACACACACACACACACACATACACAAATATCTATATAGATATATGAATATACATATATGGTTATTCATGTTTGTCAGGATATCCTTTTGTTGAATGAAAAAAAGCTGGTACAGCTGACCAAAAATCAGCTAGTTAAACATTACTATATTATCCATGTTCAAGATCAAGTTACACTGGTGATCAGAAAATTTGTCTTTTCTCCACATTAGTGTGATCTTTGAGTAAGTGTATGTAATTAGCAGGGGGGTTGCTCCCTACATGGGGAGGGTGCAGATAGGTTCATAGGTTCATACTAGGCTATCTGCCCTAGGGCATTTATAAGCCTAGCCAGAGTGTGCTTGGCTTTCGCCAGCCATTTTAAATTAATTTTGTTATGCCCTTTTCTGAGGTTAGTATATTGTGCCTCTGTCTAACAGTGACACAGAAGTGATACTCAGGGTAAACCTACAATCTCCCATCCACTCATCAAGATTCCTCTTGAAGTGAGTCAATGAGGGACTCTGCCTAACCTGGACTGGGATTTTATTCCAGAGTGAAGGGAGCCTCTGGGTTATGAATCTGTCCCTCCAGCATGTCCTATTTATTTCAGTGCTGAGGTTCAAGTCTCTCGAGCATGTAGCTCGATGGGATTTGGATTTTCTGAGGTGCAGCATGCCCATTAATTCCGGGTTGGACATGGCTTTATACGTCAGGCACAGATCGCCTCTGAGCAGGCGGTATGCCACTGAGTAGAGCTGGAGTTTCTTTAACCGGACAGCATATGGCATCTGTTTGAACCCTTTGATCCTCTTGGTGAGGTACTTTTGGAGTCTTTCCAGTTGCTGCAGGTGTCTGGTAAGGTATATCCCAAAAGGGGCATTGTACTCAATTATGGGCCTGATGAGGGATGAGTAAAGTGGCATGATGACCTCCCCTGATGTAGATGTGAATCCCTTCATGATTAGGTGGGCTATATAAAATGTTTTTCTAACCACTTTGGCCACGTGGTTGTCAAATGAGAGATTGCTATCAACTTGGGTCCCCAGGTCCCTAATTACTTATTCCGTACTTAATGGATTACCACCTATGGGGTAATTTGTGGGCACTTTGTTTTTGCCAAAGGGGATGACTATACACTTTTTGGCGTTTAGCTTGAGGCCATGGCTCTGGCACCAGTTGTCTGTTTCTATGAGGCCCTTTTGTAGGATGCTTGTGTTGGCTGGAGAGTCGATTATGGCACCTAGTTTGCAGTCATCTGCAAACTTGGTCAGCCACAGACCTTCTGTGTTGGGCTGTACCTCCGAGAAATATATACCAAACAAGAGCGGTCCCAGGACTGAGCCTTGTGGGATGCCACTTGTAACTGGTTTGGAGTCTGACATGGCTCCAGCAATTCTAACCATGTGGGTTCTGTCCTTGAGCCAGTTTGCAACCCATCTAGTGACATAGGGGTTTATATTTAAGCTGGTGAGCTTATCTATAATGCCCGAGTGGGGTATTGTATCGAAGGCTTTTGCGAGGTCCAGGTAGGCTGTGTGGACCACCTTCCCCTCGTCAATGGCCTTGGTGACTGTTTCAAAGAAATCAACAAGGTTTAAGAGGCAGGATCTGCCCTTAACAAAACCGAACTGGGTAGGATCCAGTGTCTGTAGGTCCCCAATATCTTTATTTATGAGGTCCATGATGATCCTTTCCATAGCTTTGCAGACCAAGCTAGTCAGGCTTATGGGGCGATAGTTTCCAGGATCCGTTGAGGCACCACCTTTGTGGAGAGGGACCACTGTTGCTGTACGCCACTATTTGGGCACATATCCTGTAGTAAGGCTGAGATTGATCAGTAGTTTTATGTTTGGGTTTAGCTCTTCTTGGAGTTCATGTAGGACACAGCCCGGGGCACTGTCTAGTCCCATTGATGCTGTGTTTTTTTCTTTGGAGAGGGTGGCTCTTACCTGAGCATCTGAGATGTCACGGGGGAAGCACTCTGCTGGGATAGATATTTGCCCTTTTGGTGGGGAGGGGGGGGTTGCGCTGAACCTGTCAGCTAGGATGTTGGCAATGTCTGTGGGTTATGTGTATTTTTTGTCATTTTGGACTAATTCTGAGCATATCTGGGAATTCCCACCCAGGTTCCTAACATAACTAAAGAAAGCCTTGTGATTATCCTTAGTGTCCTGTGCAATTTATCTCTCGAAGCTGGCCTTAGACGATTTTATGAGTGCCCATAGTTTTTTTCTAATACTAATCAGAGATGCCTTCCCTTTTTGGGATTTTGCTCTATCATGTAGTAGCTTCCTCCTTCTATTGTATAGTTTGTTTATGGCTGGAGTCCACCAGACAGGATGTCTGCCTTTGGAGGATTGGGTCTTGGTTTTATCTGGGATTGCATGATCCATGCATTCCTGAAGGTGTTCATAGAATGCATTTATAAAGGATTCTGTGATCTGGGCCGTATTTTCCACAGGCCCTGGGGGCTTTGAATAATTCCACCTCAGTTTTGAGGAGTGTGAAATTTGCTTTAGAGAAGTTTTTCACTGTTGTTTTCTGGGCAGGGGGTGGGGTCGTGATGTGAATATCCAGTGAGATTAGTTTATGGTCTGATCTTACCAGTGAGGGATACACTTTTGGTCTGGAGCATAGAGCCCCCATGTTGGTGATGATCAGGTCCAGTATGTTTTCCCCTCTTGTGGGAGTGGTAACAAGTTGTTCCATAGCATTTGAGTTTATAAATTCTAGGAACCTTTGGGCTAGGGTGTTGGAGCTAGAGTAATGCTCCCAGTCTATGTTTGGGTAGTTGAAGTCGCCCAATATAATGGTGTTTGGAGACACCTTCATATTTTCCAGTGTTCTCAGGAAAACCGAGTGGGGTTTGGGAAGGTGGTCTGCAGCAGGCTATAAACTGGAAGGCAGTTTTACCCACTGTTAGTTGCACATGGATAGTCTCTGATGCTTCGTGCTGTGCCACCAACCTGGAGGTGTGGGTATCTTTGATGAATATTGATACTCCCCCTCCTTTTGTGGTTCGGTCCAAGTTTTGGGGCCGAAAAGCATGGTATGAGGTATAACCTGATAGTGCTGGGGTGCTCTCGGGAGCCTTGAACCAGGTTTCTGTTACTGCACAGATATCAATGTTCTCCATGCTAAGGAGAGTTTTGAGTGCATGCATCTTGAGGTTTAGACTTCTGGCGTTGAGTAGCATTACTCTTAGTTTCTTATCCCTTTTGATACCTATGGAGGTGGGTTTGTCTTTTGAGCCTTGCCTAAAAAAGGCACTATGGGGGTAGCAAGAGCCTTTGCCAATATTCAAAAGCCCAGGGGTGACAGGTGCAAGCTGTCCCTAGTGAAGCATCGTGGCTTGTAGAGCATGTCATCCCAGGCTGACAGGCATTGGATCCCCTTTGAATGACACCAATATTTAAGCCAATTGTTGAAATTGATCATCTTGTCTTCATATTGTGGCATCATTCTTGGTGAGGGTAAGATGCTACTCAAGGTCAAGGTAATACTAGCCTGGGCTACATGCTCAGAGAGCTCCTCTATGTCTCTTTTCATGTAGTCCAGGGAGGTATGTCTCAGGTCATTCACACCAGCATGGACAATGACTGAGTCATATTTGTACTTGCCTTGGAGTGACCTGAGTGCTTGTGTTATGTGGCAGATCCTAGCGCCTGACAGGCAGCTCACCATGACCTTCTCCTTGTTCAGCCTGGTGAGCGGGACGTCACTGTGCCTGACGATAGAGTCACCTATTACAAGTGCATCAGGTGTGTTGTTTAGCCTTAAGGGTTGTGACTGTTCGGCACACTGGCTTTGTGAGCTATGTGTTGCACGTGTTTTGTTTGGGGGTAGTGGTTGCTTGGGTGTCTGCTTTGGAGGTCTCTGCTGCTTAGGCAGATTTTTATTTAGAGCCTCCGAGTATGTTTTTGTGTGTTTATGTGTTTGGTTTGCAGTCGTGGTAGGTCTATGTGAGACTGGAATTGTAGTGAGTGTAGTTTCCTTCTCCTCCTGACTGGTTACGCCAGTACTGAGTTGAGAGAGCTTAGCCTCCAGTTTGGCTATATGGTTGCATCTCTCACATGTGTTGGAATTTGTTGGGAGGAGGAGAGTGTTGTCTGTGTACATGAGGCAGTTGTAACATTGCCTCAAGATTCCCAGATTCACCAGCTGGACCAGAGAGGAGATTGACAACTGACCTTTGGACATACTAGAATAGTATTGGGAATTCCTTTATAATTGAAAAAAGGGCCAATGGGGAACAAGGTACTCAAGGGGAGTTTGTGAGGGTATAGTGCTTTGAATTTTTTAGTGCCGACTTATATAATTGCTTTAGTGAGCAAGTGCCAGGCTTTAGAGTACACTTTCCCCTGCAAAAACATGTTTTGACTTTTTTTTTCACTAATGTGTGATTCCACCATTTGTGCTTGATTATTTGTAGCTCATTGTTTTGCTTTTTCAAGTAAATATTGCCATATCTATCTATCTATCTATCTATCTATCTATCTATCTATCTATCTATCTATCTATCTGTCTATCTATACACACATACACACACACACACACACACACACACACACACACACACACACACACACACACACACACACACACACACACACACACACACACACACACACACACACACACACACACACACACACACACACACATATAAATATAGATATATGGGTGGCCTGGCATAAATGATAATTGTGGATGGGCAATCAGTGTGTTGTCAACTCACATTAGTAGACATACTGCAGATGGACAACAGCTGTGTGAGATTGACAGTCCTTTCTCTGGGATTGTGTAATCTCATAGTAGGTATGTATATTTAGCAGGGAGTGTAAGGGGTGCAGGGGGGCTTTACGCCTTGCAAAAAGTACTTTACTTTCTGAACTGTCTGCAAACAGCTACAGTTAACTTTGAGTATGTGTCTAACTGTTTGAGCCAATCTTCATTTTCCCCTGGAGAGCACTGTGCTTTGGCTGTAAGCAGCCCCCCCCCCACCACCACCACCACACACACACACACACATCTTCCACTTTTTCTTATTCCCTTCTGTTAGCAAATAGTATCAATAACTGATCAATACTGTGTGTTTGTTTATTTAAACTATGCCACAGTAGCCTACTGATACAAGGTTATCCTGGTTTTCCACCTGAGAAATTAAGACAAGACTTACAGTTTCAGAGCAGTCCTTGGTCAATTGTGATTGTTCTTAACACATACTTGTCTTGCTTTGGCTCATTAGCAGCAGTACAAAGAACTGCCTGCTCACACCCTTGTTCTCCCTCCCTTCCCTGTTTATTACCTTAAGACAATCCCAGAGTTAATAAATATTACCTGTGGCAGGCACCATTTGTAAAACTACAATCCACTCTGCTACAGGCCCCATGAAGGCTCAGTGTCTCTCCAGTAAGTGTTTTACAACTGTAAATGCCTATTTATGTTGAATTGTATTAGACATTTTACAACTGTATACGTTTATGTTGAATTTCAAGCCTGTACTCCAATCTGCTTACTTACACTATCAGACTATCTACCCCACTCATAGGACCAAAAACTGGGACTGGGTTAGCCCCGCTCCGCTTCACCCTCGCTACGCTCCCCTCCCTGCCCCCTTATCCCACCGTGCCCCACTGTGTCTACATATATAGCCACTAGGCCACACCCCTACTTCCTCTCCAACCTACACAACTTCCTCTCCAATTCCCCCCACCACTTTACTGTTTAACCACTACTATTCCTCTGAAGCACATTGACCCCACCCATTGATGACATATAACATGTCTATAAATAATTATAAACTCCTTCCTCTTATCTTACCACTCTTAATTCTGCCATACTTTCTTACTAGCTATGAAAATCTCACATTCGTAGGTTTCTCTTATCCAAAATGCCAAACCAAGACCCCCCTACCTCCACTGACTGAACTTGCCCACTACTACACTACCCCAAAAATTATAAATTCCAACCACTTGCTTCTAAAAAAACCACTCCAATCAACACCAAAATCCAAATATGAACTAAAACTACTATTCAAAGTTATTAGACTACTAGCGTATCTAAGAAAAAACATAACCAAAGATGGGGACATCCATCCTAATCCAGGCCCAACCTTAACTTAAAATCCTACCAGCCCACCACTCTCCCACTGACTGGTCAACTCCCTGCTAATATGCCACTTAAGCATTAGAAGCCTAAACAATAAGATACATAGCCTGCATGCTGTACTAGCCACATACCTCCCCAACATAATGTGTCTATCTGAAACATGGCTCCGGCCATCAACCAAAGACAATGAGATCCTGCCTCCTGGTTACAATATACTTAGGGCAGATAGAGTAAAGAAAAGAGGAGGTGGAATAGCCGTCTTATATAATAGCACACTTAACATCATAACTAACCCTATACAACCACCCCAGGTCTCTAACGCTGAAATACTAGCTCTAAAAATTCTACTAAATAATCATAAGGGCATTAACCTAATTGTCACCTATATTCCCCTGGGAACAATGTAGAAACACTAGAGGTCATTCTACATTGGATAGCCAACAACTACCCTCAAGAAACCATTGTCCTGGGCGATGTTAATATTGACTGGAACCAATGCACAGCACAGTCCAACCCCATCCCTGTTAACCTACATGGATTCTCTCAGATAATATCATCTACCACACGTACAGGTAACAATAACCAAAAGAGAGTATACTAGACTGGATACTCACCAACAGACATCCACAGAACTATATGTCTGGAACTCTCGCTAATGATCTTAGTGATCACCTGCTCACATACATCATGAAAGACAAAATTAATTGTACAAGCTTACCTATTTATAGGTCTATCAGATCCAAGAAAAACTTTGACCCAACTAAATTTCAACTTGAACTCAAATCATGTAACTGGACAAAACTAAAGTTCCTTCCCCTTGATGAGGCAGTGTCATCATTTAACAATTCATTCCTTACTATACTTGACTCGCATGCCCCTAAATGCTCAATAAGATTTAAAACTCAACTAGCACCCTGGCTAATAACAGACACCAAAACCAAAATAAAACTAGAGACAAAGCGTGGGATAAATGGCGCACTACCAAACTACCCCTAGATCATATCAAATTCCAACAACTTAGAAATGAGACTAAAAAAGCCATCATACTAGATAAGAAAATTTACTTCTACAATCTGCAACATAAACATCAGAATAACCCTCAAAAGTACTGGGCAGGCATAAATAAACTTCTCCAACCAGGCAAATCCACTACTCCGACCCCAGGAACATTATCTGACAAGAGCCAAGAAGATATAGCCAATTCATTCAATACTTTCTTCACAGAAACCATCCAGTCATTAGCTAACCAACTTTCTCCTCCCCACACTTCTATAAACACTATACCTGACTCACTACTCTCTTTTAACTTCCAGCCAGTGTCCACATCCTTTATCAGATCCCTTTTGAAAAAACTGAAGCCAACCACCCTTTCAGCCGATCTTCTGCGGCTGAATACCTGCAAATTGCTGCAGATGTCGTAGCCTACCCTATCTCAATCCTAATTAACAGAACCATAACCGAGGCCTCAATCCCTCAATTTGGAAAATATCCTATGTTATTCCACTCCACAAAGGAGGTTCATCCACAGAACTATCCAACTATAGACCTATAGCCATACTATCACCACTTGCCAAAATTATGGAAAAGTGCATGCACAACCAACTAATGCTCTATCTAACCCAAAATAAACTACTCACAGACTCTCAACATGGATTCAGACCCCATCATAGTACAACCACTGCCCTCCTCTCTTTTACTGAAAACATTAATCTTAACCGGAATAATAAAAAAATATCCTCCGCTCTCTTCCTGGACCTATCGAAAGCCTTCGATATGGTAAACCATCAGTTACTTCTATATACTTTAAAAAACATGTATCTAGATACTCCAGCCCTTGACTGGTTTCAAGCTTACCTCACTGGGAGACAACAAGCAGTAATGTGGCAAAACAAGCTCTCCTGCCTACTACCAAATACCATAGGAGTTCCTCAAGGTTCCATATTAGGACCTCTCCTCTTTTCAGTCTTCATAAACGACATCCAAACAGTCATCCCTGAAGCCACCTGCATTCAATATGCAGATGACTCGACTATAATATGTTCCAATGCCTCTCTTGCAAATCTACTAACTACCACCCAACATAGCTTCACCAAAGTCGAAAACTGGCTTGCCAACCATCTCCTGATCTTAAATCCAAACAAAACCAAGTTACTTCTCTTCTACCCAACCAATAGATCTCCGACTGAAAACTTCACTATAAAATCCAATAATGGGACCATCATCTCCCCAGACACCTATACAAAGCTATTAGGAGTAAACATTGACAATAAACTCAGATTTGATATACATATCAACCAAGCCATTAAGTCAGTCAACAAGAAACTTGGGACCCTATATAGAATTAAAGCCTTCCTTACCCCGAATGCCAGGGCAGCCACAGCCCATTCACACCTTCTCTCTACCCTACTATATGCCTCTCCTGTCCTCACTCACCTTAACAAATCTGATCTGGCCAAGCTCTCATCCTGCTATAATCACATTGCCAGGTTCGTTACAGGCCTACCCTACAGAACACACCACTGTACTAACCTGAAAAAGCTTGGATGGATAGAATTCCCACACGTTCTTCACCAGTCCCAACTAATAGAGGCCTTCAAAATCCTTAAACAACCTGAGAATACCCCAGCACTAAAAAACTTAATGACTCCCTACTCCAATCTAAGCTGCCTTCGCTCAGCAAACAGATTCCTTGTCCAAACAACTAAATCTCTCAACCTAGGTGGTGACGCACTATTTGCCAACACCACTGGTAAAATATGGTAAAATATGGAACTCTCTCCCAAATAACATCACGCTTGCAACTTCTCTAAGTCAATTCAAAAATAGTCTAAAACTCCACTTCAAGTCACACTGGCTATGTCCTTGCTCAAACCCAGACTAGCTCTGTGCCATTAACTAAAACATAAACAACTAGCTAAGATGATAAGTACTTTGTATACTGTGATAA